>NW_015512586.1:2661-3419 GCF_001515645.1 Sinocyclocheilus grahami | reverse complement strand
AAGTTATTTTAATAAAACAAATTTACACACTTCAGTTTAAAGAACTCGTAATGGACTGTTATGACAGACACAAAACAGTACAACCAGTGCACCAAAAAAAAGCTAAAGCCACTATTAACTTGTTGCACTTCTCACTTTAAATGTATACAGCACATGAGTTTAACTGCTATTGTTTGGAAGTAAGTTATTATTTTTACTGTTAAATGTCAGACGTATAGTTATAATATTGTCATATGAATGGCTTTTTATGTGTATTTTGATGGTATGTCCTGTAGATTTCAGGCCTATTCACACCAAGTCTGAATTTTCGGCACAAAATAAATGCACGGCAAGATTTTAAGATTAAACCATTTTTGTGCACAAATTCAAGATTTATTTAAAATACAGAACAGTTACTTCAGGTATCCAGACTTTTTTTTTGAGAGGATGAAGAAAATGTTGCAACAAAATACAGTGCAGAATAGTTTTGGTGCAAAAAAGGGTTTTCAAATATTTTAAAATTCCATGTATTTTAGTCGCCTCAAACTTGGTGTGAACAGACCTTTACTAAAGCACAATTTTTAAGATCATATTGTATCTCTTATTGTTGATGTAATATTAACAACAAAGTTTATTTAGCAACCTAATAAACTTCAAGTGTTAGAATTGGTAACCCGCAATGACATGGTGCACAAGATATTAAATATGTATAATATTCATGATTATTTCCCTTTTGTTTAAATGAATTTGATCAGAAAATTTTGCTTTCTGTTTCTACT
>NW_015512586.1:0-2155 GCF_001515645.1 Sinocyclocheilus grahami | reverse complement strand
CCTAAATAGAACAGAAGGGGCCTAGTCAATAATTCATGTCCCTTAAAAATGCAGCCTGATATGACAAATCTGAACCCCACATAAAATAGTACAGTGGGGCAAAAAAGTATTTAGTCAGCCACCAATGTAAAATGTAAAATAGATGTGAATTTGACGCTTTTTGCTAACCTAATAGGATAATTAGTGTATGTTTATGACCAAAATACAAATGCCATTATATTGTTTGAACAATGTCTATATATAATTTACAATTTACCATGACAGCCAAAAGTTTATTATATAAATTATAATTCTGATTTCATTTTGTGAATGGCAGACAAAAACCGAAAAGCGCGCGCAAAGGAAGTTTGACACAACGCCAGATCTGAGGTAAGATACTTCACGACGAATTACATCAACAAACTCTTAAAAAGTTAACGAAAGTCATATAACAGTCATGTTATAACATCAGGTAAAGTGATGGTTGATGCAGAATCATATACAGTACAGTTTCGATGTAATTTCAATTCTGAACAACGAATTGTGGTGAAAAAGTCTTATATTTGATCTCTATTCCTCTCTTTTGCTTTCTAATACTCATGTTTTTGGTAAACGCTTTAAATTATGTTCGTATCAAAAACGTTTCTGGACAATGTAAGTATAAGGTAACGTCGAAAAATATATGAAAATACGTCCGTCGTATATAATGAATACAGTCTTAGCCTTTCCTAAACAAAACGTTGTGTAAGCTGGGCTATTAATCTCGAATTGAAAAAAACCCCACATAAAAATACTTCAAAACAAGCATGAAGCTAAATAGTCATAAAAAAATAGGCTAGTCGTAATCATTTCAGTTAACATTTTTTATTAAAACAAATTGAATATGCTAAAAATAAGCACTAATGGTGAAATAAATAAAAACCAAAATTAATCAACTGTACAAAACCAATTCATTTCAAGAAAACATGGTCCCAATGTATCTATAGAGTATTTCATTGTATGTTCCTTGAACGTTGCTACATCAGATTGAAGTGAGAATGGATTTATTGTTGAAAATGACATTTAAAAACTGCCCGATTGTGTTCAGTGAATAGGATTTATCCATCAATCAAGAATTAAGTTCCAGCTCAGCTGGTTTGGAAATGAGGTATATATTCGATTCATTTTGACATGTAACAAAACATTATTCATCCCCTTAAAAAGCAGTGATGCTTTGAAAAGCTTTTAAAAAAACAAAAGCCACAAAAATAAAAAAATAAAATCACACATCATGGAGCCAGAAGGCACACTAACCAGTAGAGAATCTATGAACAAACCAAACACCAGCACTATAACCATACAACAACCTGCAAAATAGTTCGAAAAACAACTAGTAGAGTCATTCAATTAAATAATAGAAGACTTAAAACAAAGATGATCACAGCAGCAAATCCATCTTTTATCTTGACAAATCTATGCAGTGCATTCACTCTCATTACTGTTAAACTAACGCTGTATATCGTGCATGAGTTGAATGGAGCGAGGCTGCAGGTTTCTCACAGGATCAGGTCAGTGTTCGTCGTCGGCCTCGGTTCACTGGCACAGCGACAATGTTCGCTCCAGGTGAGAAGATGATGAACAGGGTGAAGCTGTACTTAAAGATCAGGAATGGATTGTTAAGTGTGTTGTGTTTCCTCATTGGTTTGTGACAGTGACGTGTTTGAAACATGGGAGCAAACTAGTCAGCTTTAGTTATCTAAGTCCTGAGAAGATGATTCCACTCTACTTTTCTTTGTGGGTGGGGAACCATCTTCACTTTCCTAATAAAACACAAAAAGCAAAACATTTTCTCACCCTCAAGTCATTCCCATCTTTGATTATTTTCTTCTGATTTGAAGGTAAGTGATGCTTTTACCTGAGTGTTTGTCGAGGTGTCTGATGAGGACTCCTTCTCCGCTGATAACCGAGTATCTTTTTTGGTTGTTGACGTCTCTGAAGGGGTAGAGTTACAATCCCCTGTAAAAAATAAACCACACTGTGATTCATCCAATTGTGATGCATCACATTTCTTTCAGCTGGAAGATCTCGGATGCAATGTTTTGAATACCATCTCTATGAAAATGGACTCACCCTCAGGCCATCCAAGATGTAGATACAGGTGCATCTCAAATTAGAATGTCGTGGAAAAGTTCATTTA
>NW_015512585.1:7929-8466 GCF_001515645.1 Sinocyclocheilus grahami | reverse complement strand
AGTTTTACTACAAATTCCATGGTTAAACTATGGTTAGTGTAGCAAGATCATGGCTAATTTGTGGTTACCATGATTTAACTATAGTAACCATGTTTTTTTGGTCTTATTTTTAGTAAAACCATGGTTAATTTTTGTAAGGGGTTGCTTGTAGTTGCTTATAAAATCAACAAGTAAAAGGCAGGTCAGGTACTGAGGAGCTCAGAATCTTCTGTTTCTCTGCAGTCTATGCCGCGTGATGAAGAGAACTGATTGTGGAACGTTCTCCTAATGAAAGCCAAGCTAAAGGGCAGAGCTGCTCTGTGCTGGCCGTGAACGGAGGAGCGTGATGGGTACAGGAAGCTAGGCTCAGGAGCCACGCTAAGACAACAGCTTTCACCAAACAGAGAAGATGCTACATAAACACACATACACTTGCTAGGGGTGTGAAAGGAGCTCAGATCACACATACACACACAGACCTGTCCACAAGCTTAATTTAGACCCTCTCAGACTATCTCCAGCCAAAGCTCTGAGGGTCATCACTACCCCATTGGTATT
>NW_015512585.1:4149-7085 GCF_001515645.1 Sinocyclocheilus grahami | reverse complement strand
ACAAAGGAAAGGCCCAGAAATCCAGTTCTAAATGGAATCATGCAATAAGAATGTTATTTTATTTATTATTGTTAACATTGAAACATACTGGTCTGTCTGAAATATTGTGAGAGGAACTGCCTACCTTCAGGTCTGTACTGAGCCACGATGGTGACAGTCTGTCCGGCATTCTTCAGTGCTGCAGCTGCCTGTTCGTGCGTTGCACTGCGGAGGTCCACCCCATTTACCTATAGCACACATACAATATTAATAAATAAGCACTGATGCAAAATGCAAGCAGTGGGGTCCAACAGTCTGAGAATGCATGGAAAATGCAGAATGTAAAATCTACTATAAACCTGGAAAAATTATTTTAAAGTTTATGCTGATTGAGTGCTGTTGTAATTTAAAAATATATATACAAAGACATTCTGAAATGTACTGAAATTTCAAATCAATGTTTCTCTGAAATGGTTATGCTGATGATACCAAATCATTATTTCAGCAAGATTTAAAAATATTTGACATTGAACAATAGTTGATGACTGAACAACTTTTTTCTTACAGAGATGATACGGTCTCCTTTCCTTAATTCTCCACACAGGTCTGCAGGCCCTCCTGCTAATATGAATGAGATGAAGATTCCCTCTCCATCCTCTCCTCCTACAATGTTGAAGCCTAGTCCCGTGGTGCCCCGATGTAGGACTATTTTCCTAGGCTCCCTAAAAAAACACAACCAGCATTTATTAGTTGTGAGTGAACAGGTCAGGAAAGCATGCTTACAAAAATATTTTGACCTACTGTACACACACACCAAACTAAATAAAGAATTACTATTAAAAACCTAAAAGTATTCAAAACTGCATTCGGTTATTTCTGAATTTTTTACTTTTAAATTTTTTTTCGATATGGATAAAGTGTAACTGTATAAGTTACACTTCATCAATGACATTAATGGAGGCAATAAAAGATAAACTAATTTACCAACGATTTAAAAAAAAAGTGATAAACTAATAAAATAAAATACAAATGTAAGTCAAAAAACGTGAACATAAGAAAATTAGAAATGTTCCTACTTAACTATAAGCTTAACTTATAAATTAAAATGACTAAAGCTCAAAATCAAAATCAAATAAAAAAAGCTAAACAGAAATATTTATAAATATATATTAAAAAAATTGTTTTAATATATTTTATATAACTTTAATAGTTTAATAGTTTTAATTCAATTAAAAATCAAGCCAGTATGTCCTTACATAAATTATTTGCCACTTCAAAAAAAAAAAAATAAATAAATAAAAATAAGTCATAAAAATATATGTGACCACATCACTGTCTAGTAACCAAAATATGAACTACACAAACTACACAATAAAGGTAATAACTGAATTCAAAAATCTATTTAAAAAGTAAACCAATATGTGTGTGTATTGCTATGACAAGCAACATCCTCTTCCTTGGCTTAGATTAATTCTTCTCATCTCAGAATTTTTTTTTTTTATTTGAATACATTTGACCACATCTCCCTCTAGTGAACAAAATATGAACTACAGAGAGGAGTTTGTAAAGCTGCACCACATTTTTGATGTGCGAGTACATGTGGATGTCTGTAGATGGCAGCAGAGCCTCAAGTTACTGGCTCTGTAGCTTTTCAGTGTTTTCGAAACAAACCCTCACTCAACATGGCTACAGACACATCATTTAACCATTAACACACTGTAAGAACAAAGGCAGAACATCATTACATCAGAACATTCACATAAACTTCAGTTATAATATAGTGTATTTATACCCGTCCTGTCGAATTAAGTCTGAATGCAAAGCTTTTCAGATTTGCCCAAATTGACTTCACAGATTGGTTGGTCATATCATGACGCTAGCTTATGACGTAAGAGGCTGTTTGTTTTTAACATCAATTTGACGTATTTGGTGAATTCTTCCGATAGGAAACAAATCCCCCCGATTAAAGAGGATTAAATTTGGTAAAGCTCACCAGTCAGTATGTGTGTGCGTGTCCTTGTTACGAGTCCACTTTTCTCTACCAGACAAAATATGGCGGTCTGGCCAATATTATTTGCAAGCCAGCTCTCATAATACTGCTCTCTACTGAAGGACAGCTCTTACGGAATGAGCAAACAAATCAGGTAGGCGAGAGAAGGTGAATAATCAACAGGACAAATCACAGATGCTATATCTTAATGAGCCAATATCTTCAACAGCTCTCTAGAGGACATTTCAAACTGTCCAACAAATGCTGCGAGTAATCTGTCATATGTCCCCAATAAATGTGTCCTTGTGAACCAGGTCCTCAACCAGAGTGCCTCAGAAAACTTCCAAAGGGTCCTCCAAAAATAAAGGGTAAAGAAGCATTAAATTAAGTTAAAACAATTACAAATCAAGAAATTATGTTTTTTCTTTTTTTCTTTGAAGAACCAGGGTTCCTACCATCTGGATATATGAGGTTGCTTGATTTTAAAAATGTGATTTATAGACCTGTAAATTAATAAAATATGAGAAAAGCTTACACTTCAGACATGGATATGACATAATTGTGTCTAACTGGGTAAAACACCTATTATTAAGTACAGTATGAACTTATGGGACTTTTGTAGTATGAAATTGAAACTTTGTAGAATGAGTTTCTTGAGAACCAAATCAGCATACTAGAATCAATTCTAAGGAGTCATGCAAAGACTGGAGTAATGACTGCTGAAAATTCAGTTTTGCCATTACAAGAATAAGTAAAACTTTCAAATATATTATAAAAGAAAATAGTTATTTTACATTGCAATCATATTTCACAATACCTTTTTTCATTTTGTATTTTTAATCAAATAACAGACCTTAAACGTTTGACCAGTAATGTACAATGTACAGTAATCTAATTTAAATTTAAATTAATTGAATTCCGTTATGCTAGACTGACAGTAAAAGGTGTGCAGGAATACTGGAACATA
>NW_015512585.1:0-913 GCF_001515645.1 Sinocyclocheilus grahami | reverse complement strand
TTGCATATAATTATGCATAATTTATTGTTATTATAATAGCAAGTACACGTAACGTGGAACAAGGATACCTTAAAATAAAGTGTTCCCAAATAAAGTGTAACCAAAATAACAACATAAGCACAATGTAGCTTAAACACCAGAGAATAGAGCTAGCAAGGACATACGTTTGATTTCCATGGAATACATGAACTGATCAAATGCAATTATATTGGAAAGAAGCATTCTCCAAGTGCATAAATCTAAATGAACCAACATTAACATCTGTAAATAATAGCACATTTTTCATTTTGTGTGAGCAAAATCCTTTTAAGGCTCTGTAATTGATGTCACTACTACAAAAGATGTGTCCTTATTTGACTGTGTCAGATGTAAAGTGTAATAAAGTCAAGGGTACGTACTGGGCAATTACTAACTGCAGACATTGACAACCTATTTATTTAATTCTCATCAAACAGTCCTTCACGTGTCAAATCCCTATGCAGTGCCTGACTGGCTGACAGATATAACGAAATGGGACCACTAATGAAATTGTTCTGTTTACGCCTTCTGAGAAAAATCACATTGCACGCACACACATGACCCGAGACATTGTTGTCTGCATGTGCAGATATCCTAACACGGCTTTAAAACTCCCTCTGCAACACAGATGAAGGACTCTTTTCTTCATATACTGATGCTGGATTTGCCGGATGGGGGAGCTGGCCACGTGATGCACTTCATGATTAAATGTGCTTTTGTCCTTCATGCCTTTAAGCCCTAACGACAGCTTCCTTTCTCAGAATCTAATGATGGGGGATCTGGCCTGCCTCTGGAACATCACCAAGGTGCTACATTATCGACTGTCATCACTCAGCACTTTGCAGAGTCAATTTTAGTGGCTGTCCTCACGAGTTGCTGCCCCCATCAGTAGAAA
>NW_015512584.1:0-8468 GCF_001515645.1 Sinocyclocheilus grahami | reverse complement strand
AAACATATATGGTAACACTCTGGCCCATATCTGTTCAGCCATGCCTTATCTAAGCCATATATGCCAGCTATCGGCCACATTTGGCCCAAAGGTTCTTGCTATCTGGGATATTGTTCTTTATTTGGTCGAGTAGTAAAGTATTTTTCTCATTTCTTTATGCAAAAAGTTGTAACAAATAAAACGCTAAAAATAAACAAAACTATGATTAAATGAGAGATTTCCCCCTAATACCTTTAAAGAGCAGCAAATGTACGGCGTAACAAACTAATGCTCTCTGACATATAAATATACATTTAATCCAAAATGTTTGCGTTCGTGAATAGGTATTTCTGAACTAATAGCTTATTCGTTCTCGTTTACTTTCATGCACTAACACTGAATAGGCTGTTTTGTTGTCACGAGTTGAAAGAATCAGCAACGAATCCGAATGATCCTTTGGTGAAGATGAATCAAAGCTCTCACCACTATCTCCTCAGAAGTTACAGACCACATTCTAGCGTCAGCAAAGGGTGGGATTCTTCACTAAAACACTGCTGATGCATCTGCTCGAGCACAGTTGGCGGAGATAGCTGTGAGCTGAGTCTGCACGAGACGACGGTAAAGCAGAAAACAGGTTAGACCCTTTTAAAATCAATTTCAAAGTTAGTTCTTTAATGTAAATGGTTAAGTGTGTACGTTTTTTTAAAGCTGTCCAGTTTCTTCTCTTCTTTAAGACTGCTCTGGGTGTTTGTTAATTCAGCATATTTTGTAAAAGTTTTCAGCATATTTATTAAAGTAAACAATGAGATCTCGTCTGCTTCTCGGGATACGAACGATGAATGCAACGAATCTAAAATAACAGCTATATAATTTATATATTTTTCCTCTTAAAGGTATTTTCCCCTCCTAATAATGATTTGATACTGCATGAAAAGTTTCACAAATGTGTCTTTTTTTCAGATTGTAGGTGTGGAATGTGAATAAAGTTGAGCTCAGACATATGCAGTGGATATGGAGTCACGCTCAACTCTTTAACTGCGTGGCAGATACAGTGAGGGAGTCATTTAGATGAATGGGAAAATATTAGAGTTAGGAGTATTTTTTTCCATAGATGGACAAGAACTCAGCAAAAAAAAAGTTTAATGGCAACCAGATGTGCTGGAGAAACATGGAAAATTTTTTTAGACCATGTTGGAAACTGCTGTAGGAACATTTCTTGGAGCCTGAAGTTAACTGTGTCAAGTGTTATGTAAAGGCTAGGGATTTAACTTATATTTTCTGTTTTTATTGCAAATGTTTGAAGATCATGTAGTTTATATGTATACACATAGTATATATGACCAGTCTTTAGATTGGGGAAAGTTAAAGTTTACGTTTTATATCAAATTTACTAAAACTTTTAGTATTGAGGTTCAGTGTGATCTGTTTGTTTTTTATTTTTCTTGGGTACTTGTAGTAGTATTAACAAAACTATCTGTACAAGGGGTACATGTGGTCTTCATCACAGATGCTGAGCTTTTAACTTTGTATTTATCAGGATGAGGAAGGTAGTCATGCTGTTTGGTTTATGGAGTCTTCTGTCCCTCTCACATGCTCAGTTGGTAAGGTCTTCATGAGTCGTCACATACATTCTCTTCACTGTAATTCCACTGGCTATAATGGTCCACTTCTGCTACAGACAGATACAGCTGAGGCTGAAGGTGAGGAAGAGGCGGTTGATCTATTTACTACTCCACGCACCAAGTTGGCTGCCGCAACCTCTGATTTTGGCTTCAACCTGTTCCGTCAGCTGGCAGCACGTGATCCCAAGGCCGGCGTCTTCCTGTCCCCCATGAGTATCTCAGCAGCCTTTACACAGATTTCAATGGGTGGGGCTTTGCTTTACTATGGAAGACCATGCTTTTCTTACAGCAGTCATCTAAGATTTTAGCTTGAGATATAATCTCAAATTAGTTTTTTGCCATTTTGTCAGGGGCATCTGAACGGGCTGAGAAACAGATTTACAGGGCCCTCCGCTACCACACCCTGCAAGACAGTCAGCTCCATGACACGCTGAGAGACCTTCTATCCTCACTCAGAGCATCTGCCAAGGGCTTCAAGTCAGCAGATCGCATCCTTTTGGCTAGGAGTTAGTGTTTTTCCTTTTAAATGGGTGTGGTTGTGCATGTTTTCAAGAGAGAGAAGAGCTGTACATGTTTTAATTTATCTCTGTGTGTTTCAGAACTTCGTCTCAGGCTGGAATATCTCAACAGTGTAGAGAAGCAATATGGGGTACGCCCTCAAACTCTTGCAGCTGGAGCCCGGGACCTTAAGACTGTTAATGATTGGTTTAAACAGCAAACTGGTGGAAAAGTGGAACAAGTCGTTCCTTCGCTTTCTCGTAACACAGCTATGTTGCCTGTGGGAGCAGCCTTCTTAAAAGGTAAATGGGCTCTGATTTATTCTCTTGCTCTTTAATATCTCTTATGCAGTATGCACTTTAACAGAGGGGAATGAGATGCAAAATGAATGGGAGCATGAAAATGTACATGTACATTAGCTTGTCCAGCCTGATAAATATGTTTGTGATTTGAGCTAAATTTGTGACTTTTGAAATATGTTATTGAAATATAATCTTGACAAACTTTTGTGGAGATTTATGCTTTTCACCAGGCAGTGATATGAGTGATTTGTATTTATTGTTTTTGCAGGTAAATGGATAACTAGGTTCAGCAAAGCTAATAAGATGGAGAACTTCCAGAGGGATGGAGAAGCCCCAGCTCTTATTCCCATGATGGAGCAGGAGAATTACCCAGTGAAGATGGGTATTGACCCTGACCTTGGCTGCACGGTACCAGTACCTGTTGTTTTATGCATGTACAATTATTATATTAAGTGTGCAGTTCCTTCTCCTTCTCCTTCTCCTTTAATGTGCTGTGCACTATACAAACAAAGAAGTTGACAATATGAACAGTAGAGGCCTAGAGGGTGGCCAGTACCAATACATTAAGGTTTTCATACTTTCCATACAACTGTACACATCTTTACACAATTGTATTGTGAACATGCCACATTTAAACATGGAAATGTGAAAATGAAGATGTTTCTAGGGTTGAAGGCAATATTTTTAGTTGATAACTTGGTTTGTTCTTCATTCAAAACTATCATAAGAAGGCTTGGATTTAAAGTCATGCAACATATGGGTGAGCACATGATGTCAGAATTATACTTTTTATTACAACTATCCCTTTAAAGATGCACTTAGTATGTTTTTGTCATAAGTTGTGTTGGAATTACACTGACACCTTGTGGCGTGGATGCAGCATCATGCAAACGGTTTCGGTTACCCATGCAATTGTAGAAATTTGCTGTCAGCCGTAATTTATTCTAATTTATGAGATAAAGCAAGCAAGTCATGTGATCTCTGCTCCAAATAGAATCAAGCATATTTTTATATCACATTTTAAAGGAATAACCCCCCCCGCCAAATGCTGAAAATATTACTCATTTAAGATTTAAGATGTATATGAGTTTGTTACAAGTAATTACATTACTTGCTCACCAATGGATGATCCTCTGCATTGAATGGGTGCTGTCAAAATTCAAACAGCTGATAAAAGCGTCACAATAATTATCACTTAATGTCTTGTGAAGTGAAAAAAATTACTGAGTGCATTTGATTTAATTTGATATTTGCTCATCATCTCTGTTTATCTGATACAGATAGCCCAGGTTCCTATGGAGGATGGAATAAGCATGTATTTCTTCTTACCTGATGAGGTGACACAGAATCTAACTCTAATAGAGGAAGCACTTACAGCTGAATTTGTCCAGGACCTTTCCAATACCCTCCATGCAGTACAGGTGCTGCTTACACTTCCTGTTATCAAACTCAGTTACAGCACAGACCTGCTGCCCTCCCTCTCTGACTTGGGTAAGACAAAACCACCATTCCACATTTTTTGCTAGTTTATCACTTTGTGTTCTTATATAATTTGTCACTGTCTCCCTTATTTGTTCTCCTTTTTCAGGCCTGTCTGAATGGTTGGCAGAGACAGACCTTGTCAAAATTACCAATCAGCCAGTCAAGTTAAATGCTGTCCATCATAAGGTTGTCATGGAAACAGCTCCAGAGGGCGCAGAGTATGCCAGCACCACCCCCACTGTCAACGGCCAGTCGCTGGCTCTAACGTACCGCGTAGACCGGCCTTTCCTCTTTCTAGTCAGAGATGAGCCATCAGGCGCACTTCTCTTCATTGGGAAAGTGCTGAACCCACGTGACATAGGAAGGGTATGAGACAGACACACTTACACTAACAAATACAAACGAATGAGAGACCAGCAACTTATATATGAGCTTATTTTAAGTCCAAGTCTATAAACGGAAAATTAATATTTGACATATCTTGACTTACATGGCCATTTGGAGCAAAATGATCACAGCCCATTGACATTTTCAACATACTTACGCAACACAAACTCAAACATTGGTATGTGCACACATTCAATGTCAAGCTATACTTCTGATGATATGGTCCACTTGTGCTTTTATTAGGGATATTTTATGGATAGATTAGTGTACATGTTCTGGATCTTAGTCATACAATCTACATTAGTATTGATGGATAATAACTTGATGCTCTGACTAACTTTTCACATCCAAAAAAATCCCTCAGGTATTAACAGCTGCAATAATGAATATGAAATTATGGCGTATGCATCTCAAAAGCATATTGTAATGGCCACCATCTTTTGTATAACACTTCCTTTGAGTGTACGATACACTTGCCATATGACTTTAATTAACAGTCCCTCGGCAATGATGAAATTATACTCAAATTAAATTCAGTTGATATTCCCATATGTACATTTAACACCAGCAATAAATATACTGAATTTGTATTTTATGCTGATTAAAATAAAGAAAAACAAAACAAAAAAAAACTTTCAACCAGTATCTTCTTGTTCCCTGACATTTTTTTATCAAATGCTTGATTAACTGAAATGTACAGGTATTCAATATGTATTAGCATATAGCATATATGTATAGCATATTTAGAATTACATATTTTGTTTTTACATTGTATCTTAATTTTAATTTCAGGTCTCAAAACACTTATTTTGTTATGATTATTAAAGAAATTAAAGAAAGGAGAATATGCAAACACTTTCGTATTACCTGGTTTGATTGTAAATAAGCAGGCTCTAAGTTCAGCTTCTTTGTTTGCGTGAGCATTTAAACCACTGTAGGCAAGGCCAATAAACTTTAGTGCAGCGGTTGACTCTCACTCCCTGTAGTTTCATTGTGGCCAATGCTGGCAATACAACCTTTAATACAGATCTATGTTCCTTTGGCTTCACACCCAAAATATGTTGAACTGGAATTTGAATTGAAAAGACTGGAATGGGAACTTATTGTACTGCCATTCAGAAAAATATACAACAAAATGACCAGATACCTTCTTTGGTGTTCTGCTTAAGGTTTCTACTTTATTTAGGTTTACATTTAGTCATTTAGCAGACGCTTTTATCCAAAGCGACTTACAAATGAGGACAATAGAAGCAATCAAAATCAACAAAAGAGCAATGATTTACATATAATGATAATGCTACTTTATTAGTCTGCTTTATTTTTAAGTTGAAAATGTATAATTATATTATAATGACATACAGTATATCGATTAAAAAATCCATTGAGGGCATTTCAAACATTGATCACTAATATCGTTTCTAAAAACAAAAGGCAATAAGAAAATGTCTCTATAAAAAATACTTAACTCAAACCTAAAGGAGACGCAGTTGTCTTATTATTCGAAATTAATGTAAAATCTCTTACATTTTTTCCTGCTTTGAAGCAAAACTTTAAGGATCTCCCTGGATAAAGGTGCATGCAGACACGGCTATGTTTGGTTTGGAAAGGAAAAGATCTTGTCCCAGAGCACCCTGGATAATCTATGTCAGATTTTGTGGAATGGTGGGAACAATGAGCTTCATTTTGTTCTAAAGAAACATTCAACTGAACTTCCCAAACTTGTAATTTACAGTGAAAGCTACAACATACTTTTATCCACTTTGACTAGTTTGGAGCACACTTCTGGGCGTTTTCTCTTTAAACTGTACCTATTTCTTAATCTCTTTTCAACAGTCTTTTCTTTAAGCTTATAAATGCATATTTGCTCTCAGGGTCCACTGCCCAATGTACACACTGCACATAAACACTGAAAAAAATACATGTTGCATTTATTTTTAAACGATTTCGATATTGCTAGTAAATTTCACAGATAATTGCAAAGAAATGGCAAGTAACAGTAACACACACACACACACATATATATATGTATGTATATATATATATATATATGAAAGATTATAAAAAAAATATTTCAGTCATTCTACTTTAAAATTAATTCACTGTTACTTGCCATTTCTTTGCAATTATTTGTTACAGTTTTTCTCAATTGATTTGACACATTTCTCCAAACACAGGTCACTGTTCTCAAAACAGTTAACACAGTGAGCTGAACACTTTAATTGTCCTAAACAGACTGTACATTTTCATTCATTTCATACAAATTACAAATCATGCAAATAATTTTCTTAAAACAATGTGCTCAAAACTCTCAAATGTTTGACAATAGTTAATACAACCAACCAATACTTAAAAAAAAGAAAAAGGTTTTACACAAATCACAAACATTTATGTACCATTTGTCCAAACACAACAAACAAAACTCTGTAATTTGTCATTCTATCAAAAGAACATGTTATATTTTCGATTTGCCCTAAACTGATAACTACTTAATTATAATTAATTATTAGTTAATTATACACACAACACAGGAAATGCAATTAGGTTTTCCTAATTGTTTACACATTTATCACAATTGGTTTAGAGTAGATATGGGGGTGGTTAGGAGGCCATGATGCTCAAAGGCCAATGGGCAGATTTGTCCAAGATGCTGAGGTCACACCTCTACTCTTTTCAAAAGACATCATGGGTTGTTAATGACCACAGAGAGTCAGGACCTTGGTTTAATATCTCAGCCGAAGGACAGTCATTTTTGCCCCATCACTATTCTGGGGCACTAGGACTCACACAGACCACAGGGTGAGTACCCCCTAGTGGCCTCACTAACACCTCTTCCAGCAACAACCTAGTTTTCTCAGGAGGTCTCCCATCCAAGTACTGATCAACCCTGCTTAGCTTCAGTGGGTGACCAGTCTTGGGATACAGGGTGACATGGTATGAGATGTTGAGACAGGAGCTTGTCAAGCATGGATTCTACCTTCTTACGTGTTTCCCCCATGATACAAGCACAGCAAATAATTAGTGAAAATAAAATGCAAATGAAATTATCTTCCAAATGTAAATGAAAGGCAAGATCGATAATACATGTATACAGCAAACACACGCATGTGTGTCTATACAGTGGTGGCCAAAATTATTAGAACACCAGTATTTCCACTGCTAAAATTTTTTATCCTGTGCTGTAAAAGACTGATCTGTAGTTATCAGAAAAGTTTGTTTGCAGTTCTTGCTGCTAAAGGTGGCACAAACAGATTTTAAGTTTAAAGGGGCAATTGTTTTTTTTTCTCATGGGTGATAGCAGGTGTTGGATAATAATTTTTATTTAGTTTAGATATACACAATATATATATAAAACAAAACTCCCTGTTGAAGAATTGCAATAAACATGTATTTTCATTAGCATATTTGTGCATAAAGCTGCGTGTGTTTTTTATAATCAATAGAGAACAAACCTATAGATTTGATGTTCCTATTTACTTTTAATAAATGCATTACTAGAAAAAAATCCAAAAGTTGAACTGTTTGGTTAAGATAATTTTGTGTTTGGATGGCTGTGCTAATTGTTTTGAGAACAAGTACATTGCATTGGAGAAAAGTTCTAAAGTCTATATATGATAATCTTATATATACTGTACATACATACATGTCCATCCGTTCATACAGACGCCATCCAATGGTTGTCAAGTTATAAATAACAGACATAAGCTCAAAAGTTTGTGGGATATTTAGATCCATGTCTGTTATGCCCTTGACAACCATTGGATGGCGCCATGAGATAGGTGATCATACATAATCCAAACCCAATAACCAAATAAATAAATACAAATAATTATTACTGATGATTCACCACAAAAATACTATAATATAATATAAATACTGTATAATATAATAAATATTGCATAATATAATATTATATGAGTGTGTGTGTGTTCTGGTATACTGGTATTTCCTACATTATGAGGACCAAATTTCCCTGTAAGTATAGCAAAACCTGGATATTCTGACCTTGTGGGCTATCTAAAATAGAAGAACGTTTTCTGTAAGGGGTAGGTTTAGGTGTAGGGAGGGTAAGGGGATAGAAAATGCAGTGTGTACAGTATAAAAACAATTATGCCTATGGAATGTCCCCCACAAGGGGGAAAAAAAAAGGAAACCAGTGTGTGTATGTGAAAACTGTATGTGAAAACTGAAAGTGTAGGGT
>NW_015512583.1:7686-8480 GCF_001515645.1 Sinocyclocheilus grahami | reverse complement strand
TGCATTTGTGTTTCTGCACTTGGGTTAGACTGGGTGAAATGCTGTTGAATGCTGTACCAGGTGCCAGATCTCTTATGCACTGCTTTAGTAAGTAAAAGAAACAAATGTCTTTGTAACATGGTGAAATCACATATGCATTACACAAAATATAAGAAAAATACTAATCGGCTAATGAATGATCCATCATTTGTATAAACCTGTCCTGCAGTGTCTGTATGAAGTGGATCAAACCAGCTGTGCTCTAGACAGTAAAATACTGGATCAGAAAGACCTTCCGCATCTGAAGAAAATTAGCTGTAATGAACAAAAAAAAAAACTATAATTTCTGCACTAACCTCATGCAGCTTACATAACTCACTCTGTTGGTTTAAACTCTCAATAAGCATGAACATTTGCATGGAATGTATGCATGCTTTCATGAATGTCTAAAACCAGTCAAATGCATCAACTTAAGATATGCCTATATTAGGGGAAATGTAAGTTTTGGACAAATAAGCAACATTTCCACAGAAGAAAGAAATGCGTGAAAGTTTGGGCTGTTACGGTATGTATGAAGTATGACCAGCAGATGGCGCTACTGTCACATTCACCTGGGCACACTCTTCCCTTCATGTGTCTTAACTTATGACAGATACGAGGGAGGACTCATTGTTGAGATGTCTTCTCTTTCACATCTAGATCTTCTTGACGTGGACGTAAGAAATGTTTGTCTGACTTCAGATTTTCATTTTTTTTTTAAACTTGGGGTATTGATCATCAGATACTCCTTAAACATCATACATCACATGAAAATA
>NW_015512583.1:4628-7229 GCF_001515645.1 Sinocyclocheilus grahami | reverse complement strand
GACAGAATTTTCATTTTTGGGTGAACTATCCCTTTAAGTAGACTTAACAATGAACATAGAATGAATAAACATTTATTAAATATTTCATATTTAATTTCATATTTTATACAGCTTGTTAAGAAGGTTATTTAGAAATCTATAATTTATCCCTAAACTATGTAAATTATAGTCCAATACAAAAGATGTTAATTTACTACTCCGCTGCCAGAATGCAACATTAAATTTAGTACATCAATCAAATAATTCATATTAGTATTTGTAATATTTTAAGGGAAGACACTACAGGCAAAACCACTGTTAGTTTCGGGCACTGGGACATTTTGAGTGAATTTTGCTTCCATAAGACGTCTTCTTTCAGACTAGTGGTAAGTTTTTATTATTATTACACTTTATCTGTTTGCCATCTGCAGATTTCGATTACAATACATATCATATCTTCAAAGGCTGTTTTCTCAAAATGATTTTTTCGCCTTCAATGGGTCAGAAATCTCAACTTCATCTGTGCTGATAGCCTTGTGGCCATTTGTCTGATTTATTTAATGTTTCATTAAAACAAATAATTATAAGGTTTTAATTATAAGGCAGGCACCAGACACATACTTAATTATGACCTAAAGCCCTAATTTATATCAAAACAAACAGAAGAGAACTTTGCAATTCAGATGATTGGCATTTAACCTGTCCTTAACAAGACCGCAAATTACACTATAAGAATGATACATTCTATATTTTTTCTGATTATTTTAGCATGTAAATCCTTCACATTTATTCACAGAAACTTCTAGTGTCACCTCAGGAGGGTGGTGCTCATGTGTGACAGTGACTCGTTTAGTGTATTTAACTGACTTGTGTAACATCACTCTCCGGATTCCCCCTTTTTGCTATTGGTTTTAGTTTCAAGTAAGTAGAAAGCTAAGGATTCTCACTCTATATACCGTTTACTGTTTCATTCAATTTCAGTTTTAGAAAACCAAAAGTACAGCACAATAATGAAACAATGAATTACTGGACTATATGGGTATATGATTTGTCTCCACCTTTTTCTGTCATATGAATAACAGACAGTGGAAGTGTTGCTTTGTAAGCTGTAAGAATAAGGAACTGAAAAGCAGTGTGTTTCAGTCAGAACTCAGACTCACTAAAAACAGAGACAAAAATGAACAGCTCCTTTCACAGTGACAATGATTCGTTACCGGACAGCTGGTCATCTGGAGGGAACATTGCAGCCTGTGTGATCCTGGGGGTGTGTTTCCTGGTGGGCACACCTGGGAACCTGCTGGTGGTGTGGACCATCTTGAAACATGTGAAGCAGCGTTCACATACGGTGCTTCTCATCCTCCACCTGGCAGCCGCAGATCTTCTGGTGCTGGTCACTCTGCCGTTGTGGATCTACTCGCTGGCCCGTTCCTGGGTGTTTGGAGAGGCTGCCTGCAAAGCCATGGTGTACATCATCAATGCCTGTATGTACAGCAGCGTCTTCATCATCACCGTCATGAGCGTGGAGCGCTTCCTAGCTATCAGATACCCCTTAAAGATGCTGTATTGGCAAAATAGGATGTCTATGTCCATAATACTGGCAGTGACCTGGATCCTGTCATTCATTTTGGGGATTCCAGTCATCCTAACCCAGTATATCGATGAAGATGATGATGGAGTGAAACATTGCTTCTACCGGGAGTACAAATCTATATCCATTGAAGTCTTTTGTATGTGTTTGGAGACTCTGCTTGGCTTCGTTATTCCATTTCTCACACTTGCGATCTGCTACTGTCAGGTTGCCGTACAGCTCCGAAAGGTACGCTTTAGGACCAAGAAAACGGCCTTTCTCATTTGTGGAGTGGTCGTGGCCTTCATTGTGTGTTGGTTACCTCACCACATCCTCAATGTCGTAGGGATGGTGGCTCTTCTAGTAGGACGATCAGATGAATGGTCTCATATCCCAAATAGTGTTGTCTTCATTTCTGGAGCTCTGGCATTTATCAGTAGCTCAGTAAACCCTGTGCTGTATGCGTTTGCTGCTAAAAACTTACATGGAAGTCTGAAGAAGTCTGGGATAGTGAAGCTGTTTCAGGACTTAACAACACAAACACAGCAAGGCTTCTTACAGGATTCTGGACTGCAGGATGGAAAGATCCTTGAAGAGCCCAATGGTGGTGAACAAGAGGGATCTCACAGATCTCTGAGTAACTGTTAAGACTTATTAGACATTTTGAAATTTTCTTAATGGTCAACTTTATTTAAATGGAATAATATTTCTTCTTCTTGTTGTTTTTAACTTGTTTAAATGCCATAATATTTATGTTTGTTAATAGTCAAAATTGTTTAAATGCCACAATATTCATCTGTTTTTTATGGTCAAAATTGTTGAAATATCAAACTTTTGTGGTCAAAATTTGAAATGACATAACATTTAGATTTTTAATTGATGACACTTGTTTAAATGTCATAATACTTAATACAGAGTTGTACATTGATTTAAAAATAAATAAATAAATAAAAACCTAAAATATTCAGCTTGAGCATTTGGGCTTTAAAAATGTTTCTCTGCCCCATTATTGTATATCTGAAGGGCCTTAAAAACATATATATTTATTACACGTC
>NW_015512583.1:3766-4618 GCF_001515645.1 Sinocyclocheilus grahami | reverse complement strand
ACAGGCTCATCCGGGTAACAGCCGTCGGCGCTGTACTCTTGCTTTCTTGGTGGAAGCTTTGCGTTTGTATAGCTAATAAAATATTAAAACTCGATTCAAAATGGTGTACAATTATTTAATTATGTCATCCTGGTGTCGCGGACTCGCTCTCGTTTCATACAAACACAGCTGCTGCCATTTTGCTACGATTGTTTGGTGCGCTGTAATGGATTATAAGAGAACTAACAAACTGGTAAGGTTTTAAAACATTTTCGTCTTAATTTTTTTATTGCCTTAATTATTTTTGTGGTGAAATGTTGTGTAATAAGTGGTTTGACTGCACCGTTTCCCTTAAATGTCCGTCTAGTTTGAATTTGCCGCTTGCTCCTGATCACTCTGTCGGGGTTTATTCTGAGATAACAACCGGCTGGATGTACATTATCCCTTACATACTTACATACATACATATATATACTTTTTCTCTCTGTGCTGTTAAAGGGTCATATGATGTTGCTAAAAAGAACATTATTTTGTGTATTTGGTGTAATGAAATGTTTATGCGGTTTAAGATAAAAAAAAAAACAGATTATTTTCCACATACTGTACATTATTATTTATCCTCTATGCCCCGCCTTTCTGAAACACGCAGATTTTTACAAAGCTCATCGGTCTGAAAAGCGAGGTGTGCTGTGATTGGCCAGCTATCCAGTGTGTTGTGATTGGCCGAATACCTCAAGCGTGTGACGGAAATGTTACGCCCCTACCATACTGTTGATGCCCTGTCAGGCCGGAGTGATGAGACAAAAACATTAAAACTCATTATAAACCAGGCATTCGTTGTATCCAGTGGGGACATAATTATGGATTATAATG
>NW_015512583.1:0-471 GCF_001515645.1 Sinocyclocheilus grahami | reverse complement strand
GAAGGAGAGAGGTGCCTGACTTCCTGAGTCTGGAAGAGGAATGGGGCATTGAATCGTCACCCAAGTTTGGCACACAATGGAATAGTGAGAGGACTGCAGACAAACAGTCTCTGTCTGGCTTTTTGTTGGATTTCATTACTGACACACAGGCACACAAGAGCACTGAATCATGGAAACAAAACTCAGATCTCAGTACAGTTGTATTTATAAGGTATATGTATGGAGCCCAGGACAGGTTTTGGGCTCCTAAATTATTTTAAGAATTCATTTCATTTAATTTCTTTTTTACTGTGCCATGGATTTTTTTTCTTCTGCCCAATTTAACCTTAAACCCTAAACCTGTTTCCTATAACTGTATTTTTCTTTTAAAAAAGAGCTGAAATGAATAAACACTCAAAAGCATTACTTTTTGAAGGGGGGAAAATTATTTGGCTATATTAAGAAGAACGGAATTTGACATAAATCGCGGCA
>NW_015512582.1:7034-8474 GCF_001515645.1 Sinocyclocheilus grahami | reverse complement strand
TTATAAAAGTTACAAAAACTCTAACTTTTAACTAACTAACTTTTAACTTTTTCACTCCAAATTTGGTATTTGAACATTTGTTTATCATCCTAAACATGTTAAAATATTGTTTCCTTGTCGTAATTAGAATGTTATTTAAAAACGTACAAAAACTTTTCTTTACAACATACACTGACTTTATTTTCACTCAAAATATGACGTTGTTTGAACTTTTATTTTTACTATTCGAAGAACTTTAAAATGTCCAGTTTTATCATAAATGGAATGTTAGTAACGTTACTATTTAACGTTTCTAAACCATTTTTTTATATTCTTTCTTAATATTCTTAAAATGTCCATTTTCCCATTGTAATTAGAATGTTATTTATAAGTTACAAAACGTATCTTACAACATTCTACTAACTTTTTCACCCAAAACAAAATCTTATTTGAAAGTTTATTTTTAAAATGCTAAAAACATTAAAATGTCCAGTTTTCTTATTGTGACTATAACATTATTTAAAGGTTGCAACAATGTTTCTTATAATGTTCAATTAGCTTTTAGACCCAAAATATAACGTTATCTGAACGTTTATTTTTCATATTCTACGAATGTTAAAATGTCCAGTTTTCTTACCGAAATTATAACATTATTTAAAGGTTATGAAACATTTCTTACAATGCACCCAAAGTTTAAATTTTTTTTTTAAATCTAAGAACGTTTTCTCTCAATATTATGAGAACATACATAAAATATTAATGCCGTTTTGTCCTAACATTTTATATAACTTTTAAGAAATGTTAGTGAAAGAATGTTCCCTGTTAGCTGGGATCCACCCAGCATGGGCCAAAGTCATGAAAGAAGAAGGAGCGGAAGGAAAAGAGGGAGTAAGAGTTTGCTCTGACCTCATTTGTTAAAGTGTAGCAGGCCTTTCCGTAGGCTCTGTTTGACAAGAGTTGCACAACACAGAGCTTTGCACTTTGGCTGGCCTGCGGGCCGCTCCGGAGGCGGGTGTGTGGGTGTGCTAAAGCGCGGGTAATGTTCGGTCTTGGCAAGGTCGATCTCGCAGAAACTCCCATTGGTCAGCCGTCATCGTCTGTGTGTGTTTCATTGCTTTGTTTTAGTTTTTTCTTAGTTTTGTCTGCAACAGTTGCTAAGTGCACCGGCGGCCAAAGCGCCCCACTGTTTTTGTACTTAATAGCAATTGTTTCAAGTACAATAGTTTTGGGAGTTTCAGGCTGGAACTGAGAGAACGAAAATCGAATAAGAAACACCATTTTGAAAATAATGAGAATTACTCAACCATCTGAACGCAAAATATTAATCATATAATGTCAAAGTGTTCATGTTAAAATCGCGATTAATCGCATCCAAAATCAAAAAGTTTTTGTTTATATATGTGTGTGTGTACTGTCTATATTTATTATGTATATATAAATGCACACACATGCATGTATATA
>NW_015512582.1:4884-5262 GCF_001515645.1 Sinocyclocheilus grahami | reverse complement strand
TAGAATTACGATGTAAACAGAATTGCGAGATAAACTCAGAATTGCAAGATACAAAGTCAGAATTGCGAGATAAACTCAGAATGGCAACATGTAAACTCAGAATTGTGAGATATAAACTCAAAACGGCGAGATATAAATTCAGAATTGTGAGGTATAAACTCAAAATTGTGAGATTAAAGTCTGAAGTGCGAAAAATAAACTCAAAATTTCGAGATATAAAGTCAGAATTGACTGTTACCACTGTTACCATTCCATTTTACAAGTCATTTTATAATATACATGTTTTGATGGGTTTAAACTGGTGTCGGTTATTGCCTTAAAAAGACATAAAGTGCATGAGAAAAAACAGCTGCACGTCTAATTTCAAAGTAACGATAC
>NW_015512582.1:2247-2499 GCF_001515645.1 Sinocyclocheilus grahami | reverse complement strand
GAGCGAGGAGAGAACAAAAACAACTCAGAGGACCAAAACTGATTTGACAAGAGAGAGGGGGAAAGAGAAGCAGACAGGCGAGGCTTTTGTGCGCTAGACAGACTTGTTTAGGACGAGGAGGATTCAATCAGCTGATAACGTGAGGTGATGATAAAAAGCTCTTCTGTGTTTTTGTGCCTGAACAAAGGCGCTGGCAAGGGTTGTTCAGTTTGGCACGCTTCAGGAGTCACACACCGGTTGTTTAGTCAGATA
>NW_015512582.1:0-892 GCF_001515645.1 Sinocyclocheilus grahami | reverse complement strand
CATTCTTCAAAATATCTTCTTTTGTGTTCAACAGAAGAAAGAAAGGAACAAAGGAACGCTCTTGTATTTTAAAACTGGACTGTCTGACCAAAAACTGGGCGGATGACCACCTTATGTCCTGCTCATAAACTTACTCAAAACCAACTTACTTAGCAGTTAACTTACTTTGTAGACAGTGAGGCTATTAACTTGGAACAGAGTCTGAGATAAACCTGTTAGTTGGCTGGAAGAGGAAAGAGTTTTAGAGCAGAAGATGAGAGAAAAGATGGATAAACTCATAGCTCACTCTCAGCTCCTGTTACATAATCTCTTGAGAGTGAGTAATAGAGCTCTCTATCTGTCTCTCTCCATCACCAGGGTCTCATTAGTGTGCCAATCTGAAATATTAGTTCATTCCTCCTCATTCCTCCTGTTCTCGACACACAGTATCCTGACAGCTTGATTATTCAAAAGTGCCGGAGTGTCTTTTTCAATGGACAGACACAGAGGTTTAGTTTAGAGACATTGCAAGAGTTGGGAAAAATTCAGAACTGAAGAACAGGAATGACAGCAAGTGGAATTTACTAAATTGCAATTCAAAGAAACACATGTAATGCAATAATGATAAAATATATAAGCTAGATCTTCTCTATCTATTTATCTATATATCTATATCCATCGTTCCATCTTTGTATCTGTCCGTCCATCCATCTGTCCATCATTTTATCTTTGTACCTGTCCTTCCATTAATCTGTCCATCCTTCTATTGTTCTGTCTTTGTATCTGTCCATCCACCATCCATCCATCCATCTGTCTTTGTATCCATTCATCCATCCATCTCTCCATCCTTCCATCCATCATTCCATCTTTGTATCTGTCATCCATCCGTCCATCCATCGTTCTGTCTTTGTAT
>NW_015512581.1:2673-8476 GCF_001515645.1 Sinocyclocheilus grahami | reverse complement strand
TTAATTATTCATATTTCCTGTTGTGAGCTAAATTCGCTACATGTAGATGTAAATGCAGACATCAAATAGACATTTACGTGATGTACGTGTGCTATCAGGGTACAGGCAAACAGATGCGCCCAGAATATGAAATCAACACATTCAATTGCACATTAAGAGCTTTCCCATAGAAAACCATTATCAAGAAAATGCTTAATGTCTCTTAATGCATTAAGATCAAATCTATTAATACAACATGCTATGTACAAGAAACCTAGAATATGAATGCATCATGCAAAGTTTAAGCATTTTCCCACAGTAAACCATTACAAAGAAAATGCTTAACATACTATTTAGTGTGTTGCATTCATATTCTCTTTGCCTGTATATACAATATGAATCGTCAATAAGGTGTATACTGAATTTGATCTTTTAATATCGGGTTTCACGTTAAGTGTTTTAGAACATCCTGCTGTTGAAGTGATTGAAATATTGTGACATGCGCTTTGTGTGTGCCAAAAACTTGCAGTTTGTTCACATATCTTTGTTTTTCTTGTTTTGAGAGATGATCTAAATATTCATGGATTGATACAAAAGGTATATTGACAGGCCTGCGTTGCAGGTTTTTGGATGTTTTGCCCTCCAGGTCTCCACACCAGTCATATGACTGAAAAGTATGAGCTGAAATAAAGCTAAAATAAAATAAAATAAAATAGAAATATTAGATGAAAAACGTAAACTTTAAAAACGTCTCGGGTTACGCATGTAACCATGGTTCCCCGAGAGGGAATGAGACGCTGCAACCCCTATCGGGCACATTGGAGAATGCAGTCTGCATGACCGGTGTCTGAAGCACATGTGAAACCACGTCAATCTACTGGCCCACCTGGCCCATGACGTCATAGGCGGGATTCCTGGAAGTATAAAAGGGCACCTGCCGAGTACGTCATCCACTTAGCTGTCTGAAGGAGATGTAGACAGGCAGGCCGAAAGCATGGCAAGGGGGTGCAGCATTTTGTTCCCTCTCGGGGAACCATGGTTACATGCATAACCCGAGACATTCCCCTTCTAGGGAACTCTTCGCTGCGCCCTCTAGGGGGCACATTGGGGAACGCAATCCAACCAAGCCATGCCGAGGCGCATGCCTCTCCACCTGGTGGAGGAGCACCAAGGAAGTGACATAATACACCAAGCCTTTCCTCAGAAGGAGGCCATGCCACTGACGCCACGTGCCGCTGACGCAACTTGGCAGAAACAGGGAAACCGAATAAATAAAGGAAACATCCCACCCAAGTTAAGAGCACAGCTATCACAGATGGCTATGCTATATGAGCAGAACTAGCCTGGACACACAAGACCACTGAAGAGGCTAACAGAATACCTCCAGAGGAGCTCAGAGATCCCAAAGGGTAGTAACTGCTGAGCTAGAACATGGCTATCCTCGGATAGCTATGCCCCTAAGGCAGTGGTCAAAATACTGGCCAGCCAGCAATAATATCTGGCCCGTGCCCGCAGCCAGATTATTTTGATAGCGGCTAGTTCTGAAATAGATCTGTCATGACAGCAACAGTTACTCACAATCAGAGTATGTGAGCGGAGCGGAGCGCGGAGTGGAGCAGTGTGATTTTGACTGGAGCGAGGAGCAGATTTTTTGAAAGTCGGAGTGTGGTTTTCACTCGCTCCAAGAGTGCTCCATCACGAGTACAATTCATGCCAACAGCCCATAATATAACTACATATTTAGCAAGAAATCACATGTTAAACATATTTAGCTAGCTTGATAGAGAAGGATCACTCAAATCAGAAAGAATGTGAAGCTATTATGACGGCAATGGACATGAGCAGGCAGTTATAGTTCTCAAGGAATTAGCTTGTTCCTTCTAGATACTGAGTATTTTCAGCTGAAAGCATGATTTAAATGTACAAATGTAATCTTGCAGTGCTACTTCATTTGTATCTGATTTCGAATGAGCAGAAATTTGTAAGAAATGCATCGATCTGTAGGTAAAACAACTGACAAAAACATACTGTTATTTTCATCACAAACAAAATGTGCACCGCAAAAAGCAGCAATTATACCATTTAATGCTGACAACCATGTTATTAGCTTATCATGTGGTAGGGAAAAAAACACTAGTGTTCTAATAAGCCACTTTGAAACTCTGCTATTATTTTATTTTTTAATATATACGTTATGAACAGAACTGTGATATTTCAAACATACTGAAATACTTTAGCCACAAAGTGGTGTTTCAGCGAGGAGTACAGTGGGAAATGGTGAACCCGGAGCAGAGTGATGATTAAATTATCGGAGCGCGGAGGGGAAATTGTTGACGCTCCACTCCGCTCACATACTCTGTCGGACACGATTTTTTGGACCGATGCCAAACTTACTTGGCGACCCCTGCCCTAAAGTCTTATGAAGGTTTGTGGACCAGAATGAAATATCAAGATAGCCTCCCCACAGAGCTGCCCAGACGACAGAGAGTGGGCCATCTACTTACTACCCTAACAGGGGAGAAAGCACTGTCCAGGCAAGGGCTCAAAGAGACCGCTACTTAAAGACCCTAAGAGGGGAGCAGTCACTGAGCTAGCACATACCCGTGACCCAGCAATGGCTACCGGACTGAAACTAAGATAGCGAGGCTCTAGGAAAAATGGCCACTCCATAGGAAGGCTCACCGCAACCGCAGTGGGACACAGCTAGCCTCAGATAGCTGTATTCAGGTAAGCCCATCCCGCCATACCAATGGCCGGAATATAACCACCTTCAGATGGCTAAGGAGATCCCCAATCCGTGTCAGAGCCTAGACAGCCTTCCAACAGAGCTGCCCAGACCACAGAGAGTGGGCTATCTACTTACTTCCCTAGCAGGGGAGATAGCACTGTCTAGGCAAGGGCTCAAAGAGACTGCTACTTAAAGACCCTAAAAATGGGAGCAGTCACTGAGCTAGCACAGCGCTATCCTCAGATAGCTCAAATCTAGGAAAAAGGGGACCACCGCAGGAGAGGGCTCAGTGCAACTGCATTAAAACGCAGCTAGCCTCAGGTAGCTGTAATTGATTAAGCCCTGTCCTGCCCTAGCAAAGGCTGGAATATAACCACCCTCAGGTGGCTATACCAAGGGTGTCCCAAACCCATGTCAGTTCCCAACAGCACTAGGTAGCTTCCCCGCAGAGCTGCCCAAACCACAAAGAGTGGGCTATCTACTTGCTACCATAACAGGGGAGATAGCATTGTATAGGCAAAGGCTCAGGAGGCCACTACTTAAAGACCCTCGGAGGGGGAGCGATCACTGAGCTAGAATATAGATATCCTCAGATAGCTATGTCACACAGGAAGGAGCTAGCAAAAGCAGGACAGAACTACCAGACCATAGAAATGGGCTGTCTGCTTAACCCCAAGAGGGGAAACAGCACTGTCCGGACACAGGCTCTTCAAGAGACCGCCACTCAAACTAAAGTAAGGCTGAGCTTGCAGACAGCTATCCTCAGAAAGCGATCTTTCCTCTAGGCAAGGGGACCACTGCAATACCACCAGCAGTGGCTGTATAGTTAAACCCAGAAGGTGGAAACAGCACTGCTACCAAACAGCTATCCAGAGATAGCTATAGTCTGGGAAGTGTTAATTGCAGATAAAAATTCAGCCAGCCTCAGATGGCTGTGTTTACTGTAAACATATCCTGCCACAACAGGGCTGGAATATGACCAACCTCAGATGGCCGTGATGCATATATCCCCTAAACCAGGTCAGTCCACTTTAAGCTAGCAGCCATTGTGTCATTGACCAGAAACTCACAAGAGGGAGATTTCAGACCATCAGTAAAATATTCACTTCACAGTGGATATATAAACATCATTAGTCCGAAGTCAGGGCCTGATGCAAGCAGTGGTCGTTGATGCAAACATCTGCTCAACAGGGGGCATACTCGTGTATCCGCGTTCGGCCACACCATCAACATTCGCATAATCTGCGTGTTGAAAGACATGCAGCCGAAAGGAATACAGTTTCCCCCAGGATTTAGATATCTCCGAGTGGAGATCTGGGAGAAACGGAAGACTCCCGGGGGCTGGATGATCAAGACCAGCCAAAAAACGCTCATCTAGTCGGCCACGAGCTGGCTTCGGCTTTTCTTACGCGTCCATGCTAGATTGAGCCGTTTAGAGGCACGATCCATCACATCCAGCATATCCCCGTATGCGCGGCTGGGAATGGCTGATGACGGCTCGGTGCTCGCATTCTCATCATCGTAACCAACCACATCAACCTCTTAATTTTCGTCACTACGACTAGAAGAGCCCAGCAGTGCACTATCAGGATCAGATGACTCCAACGACAGAGCGTCTGGATCCCGCAGCGAGCTAGAGCCCGTGGTAGAAGTTTTTAAAGATCCATGCCCTTCTCAAACTCTTCCGCGAGCTCAACCTGCGATCCCCACGAGTTGAGTTTCTGCCGTGCCTCAGCAGCAGCGGGACCTGACCCGTGAGGTGCAGACACTTGCCCCTTTCTCCCCGAAAAAAGGGACAAACATGATCGGAGCTTACACATTGGAAATTATTCACAATGCTTACATTCGGCGCCCTCAAGCACCAAACGCACGTGCTCCTCCCCCAAGCACATAACGCACAAGTCGTGCGTGTCCTCAGGTGTCAAAAACGCATGCACTTCTTGAAACGCTCACCTGGGTTGACAGACATGGTAACACACTGCACTCCAAACAGACAGCTCCTGAAGACAGCAAAGAGGATGACATACTCGGCAGGTGCCCTTTTATACTTCCGGGAATCCTGCCTATGACGTCATGGGCCAGGTGGGCCAATAGATTGGCGCGGTTTCACATGTGCTTCAGACACCAGTCATGCAGACTGCATTCCCCAATGTGCCCCCTAGGGGGCACAGCGTGGAGTTCTCTAGAAGGGGAACTTAAGTGAAAAATAAAAACACTGCCTTGACTACTAATTTAAATAAAATAAGTACTAAAATTACTGAAACTAAAACTTAAATCGAAATAAGATAACTAAAATATATAAAAAAAATAAAGCATAAAATGACTGGAACTAAAAATAAAACTGAATAAAATTAAAACAAAAATGGAAAATGATAATGAATAAACAATGTTACAATAACACTGGTGTACGGCCCATTTGCTTTGCGATACGACTGGCATGGTGGTTTTCATTCGGCGAACAAATTTAGAGCTTTAGACCCAACATCATCTTTCTTGTTTGTTTGCCCATATTGATAAGTACCTGGCTCTTGATGATGTCATCGTCCCGGTGGATTTGTAGGACATAGCCGCTATTGCACGTGACAGTGCAGCGCGCTCCATTGAAGTAGCCGCCGTCGCTGCACTGCACCTCTGCATTCCGGATCAGTGGCTCTTGGCAATCAATAGCGTCACAGGAGTAATGAACACAGCTGAGAACAAAAACAAAAATTAAAATAAAAATTATACGTGACAGTATTCTATTTATTTGAGCCGTTACAATTACATGGTAATGCAGGGATTATCAGCAAACTTCCAAGATGACATTTTTTCCTTCCCTGATTGAGAACTAAAATATTGCTAGGAAACATAGAGGCAGTGAGTGAACTTCAATTTAAATCAGTGAGACGTAAATCTGCTAAATCTGAGCTCTGGATATTGAATTTTACTCACTGAAGCAAAAAAAAAAAAACAGCTGTGGTACCTATTCATGAAACCACATATTTTTAGTACATTTAGAGTAATGGGCTATGTGCAATTTAACCGGATGCCTTTAGAGGCTTTCATAAACTTACGTTTCACTTCAGCACTTTTTTTTTTCAAATGAAAGTCAATTTC
>NW_015512581.1:0-931 GCF_001515645.1 Sinocyclocheilus grahami | reverse complement strand
ATATATTGATTAATTGATTGATTGCTTTTCAAAATCAATTAATATGTTTCTTACCAATTAAATCAATCAGTCAGTCAATCAAGGCTTCTATTGAAGCTTTTTAATGACACCAATTAAAACAAGCACACGAGGCTACATTACATTTTGATATGCATGCGAGTGCACGTAGGCATCTTTCAGATTACAAAACAGTGCATTTTTAATTACTATTGTACGTATTTAGCCTAAATTTCTCTTATTAGTTTGCAAATTAATTTACTGCACACCCATTAACAAGTGAGCCAAGACACCGTGCCAAACACAGCCCTCTGAACACATTAAACTGATGCTTTATGGCATACGGCACTAAAAAAAGGGAGGGACACCTAAAACCAATCCATGTTAATGGCCCCTGTTGTTAACAACTTTGGGAATAGGGGACATGGTGGTTCCAGCGCTATTTCACGGCCAATTCGTACGTATTTTATAAGGTGGCTAATTTGTACAAATTTGTACAACCTCACTCGTACGCTTATGTACGATTTCTGTGACTGTTAAGTTTAGGGGCGGGGTTAGGTTTGGTCCTTCGTATAAATTCCCAGGAATTTGCCACCTCGAAAAAACATAGGATTTTTCACACATGAGTGAGGTCGTACGAATTCGCACAAATTAGCCACCATGTCAAATATGTACGGATTGCCGTGAGATCGTGTTGGTTTTCATATAGGACAGTGTTACGGGAAATATCGTGTTAGTGGTCAAAGGCCTTTGCATAAGATCAGCATTAGATCACATTTGCGTATATGTGCACTAGAGAAGTTTAAGTAATTTGCAAGTTCTGAATATTCAGCATGCATGCTTCTGAGCATTACTTTACTCAAATAAATCAGTCACTCGATAAAGTGCAAAATGGACATGAAGCAAATCAAACTGCTGCCAATACAGCATCAGA
>NW_015512580.1:7707-8478 GCF_001515645.1 Sinocyclocheilus grahami | reverse complement strand
ATGTTTTGTTGTAATTTCAGGCACAGTGGCTGAATGTCAGCAGGAACGCTCTCAGATCAAGAACAAAGAGACAGCCATGACGTTACTGCGAGCCAAACTCTACAGCGCCCGGCTGGAGGAGGAGACCAGTAAGAGATACCTGGCTCGAAAACTACAGGTATATTAATTCATTAGTCTTTTTAAATTATGATATTAATTAAGCATGAAATCAGCGTTGAACCTATTTACTTTCTGAATTCACTTTCCTGCAAATGACTTATCAGTGCACCTTATGAAGAAAGAAAAAAAGAAGCCTTTTCTTCCTCTGAAATAACTTCATGATCCAGTAAATTCCTGCCATTCATTTAGTTTCTTTAAATATCCTGTTTAACGTGGAAAATGTGTTGCGAACAGCAACTCACATTGACTTTAACTTTATTAATATCAGATATAATTGTTTTTACTGATATTATTTGGTATATATAAACTGCATTTGACTTCTCTTGTAATAGATTGGCACCAAAGGCAGATCAGAGAAAATCAGGACTTATAACTTCTCTCAGGACCGGATCACCGATCACAGGATTGGGAAAACCATTCACGACGTGCATGGCTTTTTACAAGGAGAGGAACTGCTCGAGGAGATGATTGTGTTTCTGCAACAGTTTTCTGAACAGGAATCTCTTATGGACGTTCTCCAAGACAGTGATCAGAATCAGTAGTTATTTGCGGCAATAAAGAAATGTGTGAAAGTTTGGGTGTCAGATTGAATTGTAAGCACAGTCTGAGAAA
>NW_015512580.1:4713-5531 GCF_001515645.1 Sinocyclocheilus grahami | reverse complement strand
CAGAATAAGCGTCATTCTCTAGATGTGGCATCAGACGACGAGGTGGTTCTCAGCAGTAGCAGCCTAACCGAGGACAGCGGCTACCTTTCCCTACAAAACAGCCAGGTGGATCACGGGGATGTGGATGGCGCGGACTCACTGGAGAGGAGTGAAGAGAAATGCGTGTCCTCTCAGTCATTGGCCGTGAAGTGTCATTCTGCGCCCTGTCTGCCCGTGTTGAAGTTTCAGGAGGAGGTGTGCAGAGAACTGGCTAAAAGCTTTAAAAAGAGCAAAAGTTACGACTGGACTGTTGTTAATAAGGTTGCAGAGAATTACGGGCTGCATAATGTGATCGGTGGGAAGATGGGACGGCAGTTTGTGGACATCCTTTGCGGCCTGTTGAGGAAAGACATGAGGCATATCCTTGCCAGGATATTGGGCCTGTTGGGAGATTGTGACTTAGTGAGGTAGCTTCCGGTTTAGTTTCATTTCTCCTGTGGCTTGATCTGTATCTCGCACTGAATCAGAATGACTGACTGTTTTTGGTCTTTTGCAGCTGTAAAAAAGTGAGCCAGACGTGGCGGAAAATCATTTGTGAAGATCAGGTGGCCCTTCGGCGCTGCAGAGAAGCAGAAAGAACGTTAAGGGTAAGAGACTTGGGGGCTGTTTACACGACAACGTTTTCAGCCAAAAACGGGGAAACTTTTTATGCGTTTTGCCTGTTCGTTTACACGACATCGGCGTTTTGGAGACCGAAAACGCATATTTTCAATATATATCAAAGTGCACGTTTCTGAAAACGCCACCGTTATCGTTTCCGTGTAAACACCCAATACGGG
>NW_015512580.1:2273-3261 GCF_001515645.1 Sinocyclocheilus grahami | reverse complement strand
GAATGACATGAGGGTGAGTGAATTTTTCAAATTTGACTCTTGATGCACTAATAAAGATCTGAAAGCATTTTCAAACTTTGAAGTCTTGCTGATGCAACTAATTTGTGTGCTTCCTAGACATTTAGAGAATCTTGGTCTTACATGTACCTTCGTAAAACCTGACGAAACACTGGTAGAAAGTGTGCTTGTGTGTCGTTCAAAAGGGATAGAAACCATCATAAATGCTTGATTTTGTTCCAGTTCTAAAAATGTTCGTCTTTGTTGCTTTCAGGACTCTGGCCGCCCCATGGGCTCATTATCACGAGACTTCACCTTGAGCAGGGTGGTGTTCTCCTGCATGCAGACCGTCGCCTCTACGCCCGTTCACAAGGCCATTAAGAAGCCGCAGTGCAAGACGGGTGGAGCACAAAACGCATCCAAGCCAAGTCGCTTCCAACAGTTTCATGAGGTAAAAAAACATCCCCCAGTAACACCAAATTGTGTCCGTTTACTGATACATGCATGACTTTAGTTGCATGTGGTTTATAATCATGTTGTTTTCTTCTAGGTTGCCCGATCGCTCAAGCAGCATGAATCTCTGCGGTCGTGTATCCTCTGCGGCTCTGCAGCACGGTTCGATGCAGCCATGCAGCGGGCCATATGCACACGTGGCAGCTGTGCTTTTGACTTTTGCACATTGTGTCAATCAGCGTTCCACAGCTCTGCCCCGTGCCGCAATTCTGTCCGGACCATCTCCGCTTCACAAAAAACACTCATCGCCGGCTCGGCTCGAAGCAAAAGGAACGTCCGTCGCCTCTGAGCACCAGACGGGAAAATGTTACCAGAACTTTTAAAGAGCTACCTTTTAGGATCTTAACTGTTTTGAAATACTTTTAAAAATAGGTGTTTTATCATCTTCCTAAATGTGAAGTGAATTTGGCCATGTTTGTGGTCACTGCACAAAGTGAAAAAACTACAATCATCCTCTATGCCAAAAAAAAAAAAAAAA
>NW_015512580.1:0-584 GCF_001515645.1 Sinocyclocheilus grahami | reverse complement strand
CAAAACATACCTAACCAGCATATGCTGGTTTTTTTCAACAGGGCAATCATTCACTGTCTAATGTGATTCACAGATAGAAAACAGCTAAACACAATTACCTCAACTACTTGCTGGAATCTCAATTAGTGTCTCCCCAGAGAAAATATCTCATTTATTGCACAACATATAAATAATATGCCCAATTTTCTCATTTCCATTATGCCTGGGCTCGTAACAATGTCTATTTTCAAAGTACCAAAAGTACTTTTTTCCTGATGATTCTGGTCATGTGAATTACAAATGATTATGATTTGAAATGCAACAATTCAGCATTCCCGCATGAGGAATAAACTATATGTCAGCTGATATCATCATCCATTTAACACATTCAAATCATAACATCTATATAAAATATGATTGAATGCTGTGAGAGAACATAAACCTAATTTCTGGCAATTAAAAACCATGTCAACGTTTGATTGAAAGATGATAAGTATGGATTAAACTGTGTGCTTGAAGCAAAAATACCAATTAACATAGAATTGAAAATATAAAAGATTTTTGGATTTCCTTCTATGACTGAAATAAAAACTTGGATGTATAAT
>NW_015512579.1:5304-8486 GCF_001515645.1 Sinocyclocheilus grahami | reverse complement strand
GAACGTGATGACACAGAAGAACTCATCCACAATATCCACATTGACGGTCACAAATATCCACCGCCCCCTGCCATCAGATCCCGCGTCTCCTACACGAGCGTGACTTTAGCACAAGATTTAGCAACTTTCAGACCCTTTTAGCGACTTTTTTGGATAAACCTTAGCTATGGTTCAGTTGGAAGATTTCGCCAGTGCTGTCCTGCGAACGCGAGGTCTAACTTTCCCGGAGAAGTGTCACCTCTCTCGGCGTCTGTTCTGTGCAGTGAGCGGCAGAGAAGCAGCGCATTCAGTTGGCCGCACCACAGCCGACTCGTCAATAAATGAGTACAAAACAACGTTTCCTAGCACCTGCAGCTTACTGATTGTTTGGAATTAGAAATATGAGCGTAGTTTGTCTGTTAATATCGCATGCACGTTTTTGTTTGTTGTTTTTTTTAGTGTTACTCAGACGCAGACAGTGCGCTGCATTAGACAAAAAAGTAATATAACCTAAACTACCGCATAGCCGCTCATTAGTGTAGATGCATGTTGATTTTATCAGACGATGCCGCGATTATAAATGAGTGACTCCTGGTTAACTTTAAAAGGGGTCGTGTTTAGTCACTATTTAGTGTGGTATTTTTTGACAATATTCACTCATCATGACTTGGGCATTCTAAGTCAAAATATTGCAGTATTTCCTCTCTCAATCAGTAGAAAATATGGTTAACACCCGGTCATGCATGAAAAAAAAATACCGTCATGTACCGTGAAACCGGTATAATTTTGAAAAATATCATGATATAAATTTTTGGTCATACCGCCCAGCACTAATACATATAATTTGTACATTACATTAATTTGAAGACTGAATGTGAAATTATTGCAATATAAAAGTATATTTAAAAACTTTAATATTAGGTAGGATTAATCGCGATTAATTTCAGAAAAATGTGCGATTAATTAGTAAAAAAAAAAAATTTAATCGATTAATATTATACGTTACACAATAATATATAATATACTTCATATATATATATAGAGAGAGAGAGAGAGAGAGAGAGAGAGATACGTTATTTCCGGGTCCAATACATGGCCGGCTTTCGTGCATGTCAGCAAGTCATTGACAGATTTTTTTCCCCCAGTCTTTGAAGCATATTTCCTACATTACTTCTTTTATAAATTTTTTTTGGTTCAGTCATTTAATTTGGATGTGTATTTCTATTTTTTTAAGAATTTAATTTATAAATTAATTATTATAAAAAATAAAAAAACGAGTAATAAAGTGTACAATAAAGTACAATCAAATCCTTATATTATAATCACATTGCACTTGAAAAAACTTAAAAGTGTAATCTGCCGACTGTCCTGCAGGTGACCGCATAAATCTGTCTTCTTACGATGCACTTAAGGCTTTACGATTACTCCAGAGCACTCGTAGATCTAAGATGATGTTCAAGTGCTACTTAAGTCACAATGCTTTTGGGAAACAGACCGTAATATTAAGATCTGTCGTATCATCGTTTTTACAAACTTCTTAGGCTTACGAAGCTTTTGGGAAGCACAGCCCAGGATTATCAAACAAACAGATCAATGCATTACTGTTTACTTTTTTTTTCTTTTAGGACATCCACTTATAAATGGCTTATAGTTGTCTCTGCATATTAATCTGGCATCTTGGGTTGCTTCAAAACATATAAATAATTATAAATGAATATATAGTAGTATAATGCATGTCTGCTGAAGCAATGTAATCCGCTTTGAGTGAGAACAGACCAAAATGTAACTCCTTTTTCACTGTACATTTTGGTACTGCATTAACAATTTATGGTTTCAAACTCAATTACACTTTCTAGAAATTGATGCCTAAACAGGGAACTAGATGGGGCTAGGAAGTGTAAACAGGCTTGAAAGCATGATTGCTAGACTGCTGATACCAAGATTTGCATAAACAAATAAATAAATAATAAAAAAATGGGTCTGTTCTCATGGTGGCACATGATATTTGGCATACATGATATATTTTACAAGAAAATACTATTTCAATGTTTTTACTTCTAAATGTCACATTTAATTCAATGCGTTACTTGGCGTATATTTGTATTTATTTCTGCTAAAATACATGTGTAAAATTTAAATGGAAATTTGAATTTAAATATTAATATTTATTTTGTGTTTTGTCATGCAAAGGAAATGTAGACTACACAGCCTTGTGTGTGTGCTCTTTTGACATTAAAAATAGAATTAGAATTTTCCATTTCATTTATATATAACTTGAAAATATTATTTTCAAAAGATGATTAAATGATAATTGTTTCTGTGTGTTGTATCAGGACTCTGTATACAACACACAGACCTCTGTATTGTGCTGCACACAGGGGCAGAACCTAACATAACAGGGTCAGTTATGTTACACTGTGTGCTGAGCGAACAGAACTGCGTGACTGATTCAGCGAAGGTGAGAAAGGCTGGAATGAGCCAGCACACAAACAGAAACAGAGGAGCGGAAAAGATGGAAAACCCCTCTCATTTCAGAGAAAGAGGAAGAGCAAAAATAAACAATAACTTCCATCATTGGCATTTCCTTATGAGACCTTACTCTCACCATCACACAAGGGAAAAAAACTCACAAATATCTGTAGTAACTCAACTGTTTCTCCCAAACAGAAATGGAGAGCAGATGAAGACTTGTGTGTTAAATCTCCTGCTTTGCAGATGTTTCTACTAAAAAAAGATCCTAGTAATCTTATGTCTCCTCTAAAGTTTCAAAAGAGAAATACTTTTAGCAAATGATACGAGCTATGCCAAATTAGTTTCAGCTTTATGTCAACAATTTACTGTGTCTATTTTTATTTCTCTCTTAGCAGAGACAAAGCTTTTACTTAAGTGAGACAACCAAGTTCTCCATTTGCTGGGCAATGAAAGAAACTGTGTTTATCACAGGGTACATCTTTCATTCAGCAAGGATAGGACATAGAATACAGAGATTTTCCGGGCGTGTTGCCACTGGCATGTTCAGTGGGGGTTTCACACAATTACACTGGAGCTGGGACAAAAGATCCAAAGCCTGGGCAGGCAGGGCAGGATCTGTGCTCAGAGGCCAAGAGGAACCAGTCAAGCTCCTAGATCAGGAAAGAACAGCCGGGTGACAGAACATCTCATTGTAAACATCCAGAGCATTTATGAATTAAAAAAAAAAAAAA
>NW_015512579.1:3110-4049 GCF_001515645.1 Sinocyclocheilus grahami | reverse complement strand
AGTGTTTCCCCTGCCATTATATTAGGGGGTGCCCTGCCCCCTCAACGGCACCCAAGTTAATTTTATTTCATTTTATTTTCGCCAAATCACAACAAAAGTCATTTAAGGTTTCCTTTCCAATAGAACAGGTCTATACCTTGTTCTTTTAATAAAGAAACTAAATAGACATGTTATTTATGTTATTTACATGACGGTATGCCATTTCTGTCTCTACATGGTCGCGCATTTACAATTCTCCTCTGCTCTATGTATCGTGCACTGATGCGCACACACACACACTTAAACATTTAATCAGCCTAATTCACACAGTAACAAACGTATTAATTTCTTCTATTTATTTATGGAAAAACAGCAATACAGTCTCATATGACCAAAACTATTGTGATAAAACCATATACCGTGACAAAAGCAACGACTATTGTGAAAATTTGATACGGTCACATACCTAATGTGCATACAATTTATTAGGACTATAAATAATTACATAGTTAACCTATTAAATAGAGTCTGAAGCAAAATTATTTAAAAACCTTGTGTATGTTCTGTATTCTAATAAATTAAATAATTGTGCTTGTAAATGTCTCCTTATGTCCCCTAATTAAGCTAAAACATTTTAAAAATGTGCATTGCACCCCTTTAATTTTTGTAATGCACTCCTAAAGTTTTCAACGTAGGAGCACATGTGCTCCTTGGGAAAAACATAAGTGTCAAGCCCTGGAACACCATGATTCCTTTAAGTGTTTGTGTCGGTGTCCCCGCCGCCCCCCAAAACTGTAAACCTAGAGTTACTCACACTTGTGTGGTGCGATATAACTGTCGGATCCAACATAGTCGGCATAGCATCGACTTTTAGTTGATCATGTGTGGAATTGTGCCTTGTTTGTAAATGAATCCGCAGTAAAATTAATTGAACAAAGAACCAAGTTCTTACTGACGTGG
>NW_015512579.1:0-2812 GCF_001515645.1 Sinocyclocheilus grahami | reverse complement strand
TAGTACAATGACCTCTTATATGTCAAAAGATCAAGGGAATTTTGAATTCTCAGTTTATGACCCCTTTAACAAGCCCTCAATAATGGAAGCAAAAAACTATATTGTACAAAATGAATTGTTCATGCTTATATCCTTATTGTAACAAACTGGACTGCTGTCAACCCCCAAAAGGAAAAACCTCTTGGATCTGCACGACAAATAACAGATCTGCAAGACTGACAATTGTATGTTTCATCCACAAATACAAATACAAAGATGTAGCCATATTCTAGTAGTGTGACTTTATTTTTTATCTTCATTTTAATATTTTGAAGGACCTAGTTTTCATTTAATTGTTGCAAACATGGCAAAAGTATAAATGTTTGCTGTGTATATTTATTCCACTTATAATTCATTAAAAAATAACTTTAGAGCTAAAATATTAGAGAGAATTGGTCTGAGTCTGTCCCTATTTCTGTTAAATACAGGATTGATAAAATGACAAAAGACTGCCAAAACCAGTTAAACTGGATGTAATGACCACAGGTCATGTGGGTCATGCGGTCTGTGCTCATCTTTTATGTGCAGTATGCTGATGGAGATCACAGACTCTTTGCCCAGCTGTATGATTATTAAACGCACCAATATTTACCGCTACACACAGATGTGATACATGTAGCATGGTAAAGCACTTGTATGTTTATTAAAAGAAAAAAATCCTGTAATTTCTTCAATGTAAGACATTCTGGATTAAAACTAGGCTAAATATCTAGCTGACATATTCAAGCTTTATAATGAGACCACTAAGTAGCTGAAAGAGTCAAACATCATGCAGTGAAAAGATGCACTAAGTGAATTCGCTTTCAAGTGTACAGGCCTGGAAAAATTACACAAGGGCAGTTACAGTAATTTCCACTGCCACTCAAACACACTAGCGGCACTATGTGTGTGTCTTTGCGCATAGAGTTTTCCTGTTACATGAATTAACTTAGAGAGGAATTAAAGCCCCAGTTTGCTGATGTTAATAAATACTTATCCAAGGGCTCATGGGTCATTAAGCACTTCATTTCCAAGCCTGAGAATTTGGAGTACCTCATCTGGGTGAACATGAGCTTGCTGAACTTTAAGCACACTGAATTAAATAAATTGTTTCCTGGAGCATGGATTTAAGTTTTGTATAGTCACAGGGCATTTTGTTGCACACATACAATTGCATTTTGTTTCCATACAAAAGGAATGTACTGTTTCTATTAAAAATGGGCATTGACCACCACCTGTGTGATCCTTGACCTCTTTTTACCCCTCATCTGTTGCCATTTACTAATCCCTTCATACCTTGTGGCACAGTGACCCATGCATGAACACATTACTAGAACTGTATAAATTTGAACGAGTCCACTAGGTTGTACTGCGCATGTGTTGAATTCGTTGAATAGATCCAGTCTGGGAATAAGCAGGAACAGTTGATTTGCACGGCAGACATGGAGAGCCAGATTTTTTGTTTGTTCATTTGTTTTTAATATTCAACAGGCAAAGTTCTTCTGTATCTAAATGCCAAAATGTTCATAATTGTTTGAATAAAACAGACTACTGGGGAAAAGATCAGAATATTCATCTTGTGACCATCTTGTGATTATTTTAACAAAAGCAACAATAATATAATAATTGTAATAATAATAACAAATATATATATCAGCAATATCACTCGAGTACAAGAGCGATACCAGCTCTATATCAGCACGGCTGTGATTAGGCCAGAGGCAATCACAGCCGCTGATATAGAGCATAGCTCGAGTAAGAGAGTGATATTGCGTTTATACAACAGTTCGATGGAACATGTGTGTAATTAAACAAGAAACAATGGAGTGCCTAATAAAACCCTCTTTTGTGCGGAACTACTTCCTTCCGCCACGGATTCAAAGCTTAAGTTGACAGTTAAACATACGTCACTTTTAGAATTCGTATCAAGGGCATGTGCTGCTTCAATTAGGTTATTAGTGAGAAATAATGAGGTTATAAGAGAGAAACAATGCGGCAAGACGTGCATCCAAATGAGAGAGAGAAAGACCGCGAAGCTAGACTTTTCTTCTTATATTAACTAATACCGAGTTCACACTGCACGATTTTCAAAGTCGTCGGGTCACCGTGTTTTTCACATTGCACGACTATCTGAGATAGCAGTCAGTCGCTGCTGTGTTCACATTGCACGATGGATCGGCAACAGGAGGTTACACACTGCATGACTTTACAATAGGAAGAATCGCCGACAACTCTGTCTGGTCCGCAAACTACGTTTCACAACAAAACACACACGAGAAGGGATAAGGAAATAACGCGAGAACCCGCTTGCGTCAGACCGGAGTTCTCCAGCAAGACTGGAATTATAAAATATATATATAGCCCGCAAATTGTCTGTGAGCTGATTTCCAGCTACAAGGTAAACAGAAAAACAGATTATGCAGGAGGGAGATGCAGGGAACAGGGATTGGGTGTTCTGCAAAGAGAGTTGGAGGTAAATAATTTAGCAGTAACTGTTATGCTGATGTTGTGGGTGGTCAAGCAAATGTTTGTGCTTGTTTCTGTATGATATGATTGTTCATATATCTATTAAAATACTGATATTCTGGTCTATAACTCCTCCCCGAACTTCCCTCTGCCCTGTATCTTGGTCTCTCATTGGCTGTAGGTCATCGCCGATGTAGTTTTCAGAAATCATTGCACACAGCGTGATTGTGGATCGCCGACAGCTCCAGATATTTAGCATGCCAAATATTTAGCGGGTGTCTGCGACGTCTCGGCGATTCCCTCAGATCGCGTCTGTGATAATTCACAC
>NW_015512578.1:3525-6089 GCF_001515645.1 Sinocyclocheilus grahami | reverse complement strand
GAGTGTGTGTCTGTGTGTGTGTGTGTGTGTGTGTGTGTGTCTGTGTGTGTGTGTGTGTGTGTGTGTCTGTGTGAGTGTGTGTCTGTGTGTCTGTGTGTGTGTGTTATCTTAACACATCATTGATATACTACAATAGTTTTGTTAATATTTTGAATAAGATTACATTTTGTTTTCTGTCTTGATTTTAGTTCTATTCATTTTATTGTCATTTTATTACTTTTTTATGTCTACATAGTTTTTTTAGTTATTTCAGTTCTTCAACTTAAACTAAATGAAAATGAGAAAAGTTTATTTATTTTTTTTAAATTAGAAAAATAAATACTTTCATTCATCAAGGATGCATTAAATTGATCGAAAGTGACATTAAAGACATTTACAATGTTACACAAGGTTTCTATTTCAAATAAATGCTGTTCTTATGAACTTTCTGTTCATCTGTGAATCCTGAAAAATAAAATGCTTCACGGTTTCCACAAAAATATTGTGCAGCACGACTGTTTTCAACATTTGAGCAGCAGATCAGCATATTATACTGATTTCTGAAGATCATGTGACACTGAAGACTGCAGTAATGATGCTGAAAATACAGCAGCACATCACAGGAATACTTATTTTACTGTATTTTTGATCAAATAAATGCAGCCTTGGTGAGCAGAAGAGACTTCAATCTTAGCCTGGAAGCAGACAGTGATCTGGTCAGCACTCAGCAGACAGAAGTTTGTACCTTAGTGAAGGTCAGGCAGTCTTTGTCCTGGTCTTTGTCTTTGACCTCGAAGTCGTAGAGTGCTTTCCCCTGCGGCGGCGTCTGGGACAGCGGCCGGATGCACTGGATGTAGCTCGCCGGAAGGAATCCGTGGCTGCCGTTTAGCTCGCCGTGGAACCAGTTCTCGTCCACCTTCCGCCGCAGGATGATGATATCACCTTTGCTGAACTTCAGGTCGCCCGCTTCTTTGCCCTCGTAGCTGTAAAGGGCTTTTCCACACGGCAGCTGAGGAACGTTCTGGAAGACGCAAAGACAAAGACAAGAGACTGCGGTCAGAAACTCCGGGGGTTTTATCACCCTTTGACAAACATAAGACGTTTTTAGCACTAGTGCAAGGTTATTATCGTTAACAAAAACCCATTCATTAAAATAATGTAAAATATTAAAAACTCCAGGGCAAACATTTCTCATTTTTGTTACGTTTTTAATGAAACTAGTTTATAACTGCCCATTTTTGTTAGGTATACAGCTAAAACTAAATAACTAAAAAATAACAAATAGAAATATAAAAAAACTATAAAAATGACAGAAACCCACAGCAAAATGACAAACCATAAAATATAAAAAATAAATGTAAAATAAGACAAAAAAAATCTTAATTCAGAATATAAACAAAAACTATAATAGCATATCAATTATACAAACTACAACAAAGACTACACAGAAATATTATTAAAAAATGATAATGACAAAAACACAACAAAATGACTAAAACTTTAAAATATAAAAATCAATTAAAAAATATAATATAATGGAAAATCTAAAAATATAAAAGTTCAAAATATAAACAGAAATGATAATAGTATAACACATCTAAAAACTAAAACAACAAACACTACACATAAAAATAAAATTAATAATAATGACAAAAAATACACAAGAAAATGACTAAAACTTTATAATATATAATATAATATAGATAAAATATAATATATTAATTAGTGCTGTCAAACGATTAATCGCATTCAAAATAAAAGTTTTTGTTTACATAATATATAATAATAATAATACAGCGTATATTTACATGTATTTACGTGAATATATTTATATTCATATAAATTATATCCTATATAAATATATTTAACACATAAACGTAAATTTTTTTCGTAAATATATACATGCATGTGTGTGTATTTATATATGCATAATAAATATACACAGCACACATATATTATGTAAACAAAAACTTTTATTTTGGATGCGATTAATCGTTTGACAGCACTTATAAAAATGTATAAAATATAAACATTATACATGTATATATGTGTCAAACCTCACAGATCACAGATTTCTACCATCATCTGTACTGTCGACTCAAACACAGACTCTTGAAACCGTTTTCAATGATTAATAAATCAAAAACAAACACTAAAGCCCTGAAAGTCTCTCTGATAGTCCTGATTATGAGCCATTAACCTGGTAAAATCACTGTAAAACCTGACTTGAGTGGCTTATTGCTTTAATGTAATAATGAATAATGTAGTCTGTAAATACATGAGTCAAACACTAACAGTAAATACTGAGTTAATGATGGCTTTACATCAACTATGTATGAACACCCATGTTACAAACATAAACACACACATGTATTTCAGATGAAACGTGTTTCATGTTGAAACATTCATTCATGTGTGAGTGTGTGAGTGTGTGTGTGTCTGTGTGTGTGTGTGTGTGTGTGTGTGTGAGTGTGTGTGTGTGTGTGTCTGTCTGTGTGTGTCTGTGTGTCTGTGAGTGTGTGTCTGTGTGTGTGTGTGTGTGTGTGTGTGTGTGAGAGTGTGTGTGTGTGTGTGTGTGTGTGTGT
>NW_015512578.1:0-3349 GCF_001515645.1 Sinocyclocheilus grahami | reverse complement strand
TGTGTGTGTGTGTGTGTGTGTGTGTGTGTGTGTGTGTGTGTGTGTGTGTGTCTGTGTGAGTGTGTGTCTGTGTGTCTGTGTGTGTGTGTTATCTTAACACATCATTGATATACTACAATAGTTTTGTTAATATTTTGAATAAGATTACATTTTGTTTTCTGTCTTGATTTTAGTTCTATTCATTTTATTGTCATTTTATTACTTTTTTATGTCTACATAGTTTTTTTAGTTATTTCAGTTCTTCAACTTAAACTAAATGAAAATGAGAAAAGTTTATTTATTTTTTTTAAATTAGAAAAATAAATACTTTCATTCATCAAGGATGCATTAAATTGATCGAAAGTGACATTAAAGACATTTACAATGTTACACAAGGTTTCTATTTCAAATAAATGCTGTTCTTATGAACTTTCTGTGCTGTCAAACGATTAATCGCATTCAAAATAAAAGTTTTTGTTTACATAATATATAATAATAATAATACAGCGTATATTTACATGTATTTACGTGAATATATTTATATTCATATAAATTATATCCTATATAAATATATTTAACACATAAACGTAAATTTTTTTCGTAAATATATACATGCATGTGTGTGTATTTATATATGCATAATAAATATACACAGCACACATATATTATGTAAACAAAAACTTTTATTTTGGATGCGATTAATCGTTTGACAGCACTTATAAAAATGTATAAAATATAAACATTATACATGTATATATGTGTCAAACCTCACAGATCACAGATTTCTACCATCATCTGTACTGTCGACTCAAACACAGACTCTTGAAACCGTTTTCAATGATTAATAAATCAAAAACAAACACTAAAGCCCTGAAAGTCTCTCTGATAGTCCTGATTATGAGCCATTAACCTGGTAAAATCACTGTAAAACCTGACTTGAGTGGCTTATTGCTTTAATGTAATAATGAATAATGTAGTCTGTAAATACATGAGTCAAACACTAACAGTAAATACTGAGTTAATGATGGCTTTACATCAACTATGTATGAACACCCATGTTACAAACATAAACACACACATGTATTTCAGATGAAACGTGTTTCATGTTGAAACATTCATTCATCAGGGTTTATCGTACTGGGGTTTTATAACAGTTCAATAGACAAGAAGTTAATATCAAGCAACTTCCATTTTAGCCACAATAATTCCAGTTACTTTGTCTATTTTTGCTCCATCAACAAAACTTGTTCCAAAAGGTTTTGAATGAATCTCTTGAATGAATGACAGTCCCTTGATTTGTTCTTTAATTAATCAGGTTTTTAAACAAAACAGTTCAGTGAATGTTTCAATGACTCACTCATAAAACCAGCCACTTGATTCGTTTCTGAATGAATCATCAGGTTTGAATGTATCGTTTGAACGGATGACTCAATCGTAAAAACAATCATTTGATTCGTTCTTTAATGAATCAGCATTTTCTACTAACCAGTTCACTGAACAATACAATGACTCAATCATAAAAACAATTGCTTTTTTAATTTCTGAACAAATTGTCAGGTTTAAATGAATCATTTGAATGAATGATTCAATGACTCAAAAACCTACACTACACTACAGACACAAACACACACACACACACACACACACACACACACACACACACACGTTCAATGATCCAAAACACCATACCAACACATAAAGCCTCCATAACTCTCCTCACACATGCTGTTTTAACAAGTGCATCGCAATAAATCTGCAAAAAGGCCTGAAATGAAGCCATAAAGCCGTAATCTGTGAGTGATCGTCAATACACCTGCACTGACTGACAACCAGATTCACTTAAATCATGAGTGTGAATGTGGACAGAACTGGGCAAAACACACAGCAAACTCAACTGGAATTTGAACTGAAATTGACAGCAAGGGGAATTTACTGAATTGAAAGTCTAAATAAATAAATAAATAAACAAATAAATCAATAAAAACTGAAGTCTGCCACTCTGAATTCACAAAATAAAAAGTAATAATAAAAAATAAAGAAAGAAAGAAAAACTATGATTTATTATTATACAAAACATAAAAAATATATTTGTTATTAAATAAAAATTATAAAAAATTAAAGGTAAATACAAATTTATATAGGTGGCATTTCAATAATCTATCTCCTGTCAAATCATCCATTAAAATTGAAGGCAATTTGAAACAAATTACACTCATCTAAATTTTTTTGAATTGAAATTAATTTTAGTTCTACTTCCTTACATTTAAAATTTAAGTTAGTAGAAAATAAAATAAACATATAATATGTAAAAAAAAAATATATATATATATATATATATATAAATAAATAAAGTGATATATATCTTATAATATAAAAAATATAATATGAGAAATACAGTAAAATTGCAATTCTGTCCTGTTTGCACTTCAAAAGCAGTTCAGTTGTGAATGAGTCTTCTGTTTCTAGGCATTCTGTGCTCGGTATTGTGATGCATTAAGATCAAATAACCACTGAACTTTGATTGTGGCTCTAAACTCAAATACGCCAGTAGTAAAGCTGTGCGGCTCTTCCGTGTCTGCAGGCGTATGGAAGAAAATTAGTGACAAATGTCTTTGAAACAAAAAAGCATGTTGAATAACACTAACTGAAAAAAGAATGCATTGAATTAAGAGTGCTTGCATTTTAATGCCTTGTATTTCCAGGGCTTGGGATTTTTAGGTCCTGAATTTTAATATAGTTGTTTGTTTAAGCCGTGAATATTTCAATTCAAATATTTCACACACATTTTCATAATAAAAAATTCAGTAATTAAAATTCACCTTCCAGAATTCACTTCCCAAATATTCAATCTGTTTAAAAATACGATGTATAATATTCGACCGGCAAATTTCGGTTCATTTTATTTCACTTTACAAATTCGCTTACAAATGAGGACAATAGAAGCAATCAAAAACTAACAAAAAATGCAAGCACTGTTAATTCAATGCATTATTTTTTTTCGGTTAGTGCAATTCAACATGCTTTTTTGTTTCAAAGACATTTGTCATTCATTTTCTTCCATACAGGCGTCTTTATTTCTTAATTTACAGTAATTACAGTAAAGATGAAACGTGAGATGAAATGATGATAAAAGTGTGTGTAGAAAAGCACCTGACGGTGATCTGATGAGAAACAGAGGAATGAATCCACATGCAGCAGACGAGAGCTGTAATTACACACAACAACTCATGAGAGCTGTTAGTGTGTGAGTGTGTGTGTGTGTGTGTGTGATTGTGAGTGTGTGTGTGATTGTGTGTGTGTGTGTGATTGTGAGAGCATGTGTGATTGTGAGTGTGTGTGTGTGAGAGAGTGTGTGTGTGTGTGTGTGTGT
>NW_015512577.1:7636-8489 GCF_001515645.1 Sinocyclocheilus grahami | reverse complement strand
CACACACACACACACACACACACACACCTGGAGCAGTGGGCAGCCCACAAGCAGGTTTTACTCTTTACAAGCACTCACAATGAGTAATATCCAACCAATTGCATATTTAAGCAAGGCTTGAAAAATTATATTCCCTAACTACGGTAATTTCCATGCTGTAGCTCACATTAAAATCCCCTGATATTTCCAGGTTTTCCATGACCTGGCAACCCTGGTCAACTTATCCAATTATGTGTACAAAGTCTGCTTTTGAAGGCCTACATAAGAGGTCAGAGAGTTCACAAAAACTCTAAAAGGCATTTAAACGCTGAAAAAAAGTAAGTCTATGGCTAATTATCATAAATAACGTTAAACGCGTCCAAATGTCCATCTAAAACTCGAATGTTTTCATCATTTGGGGGGACATATGGCCTCTGCACTGCGCATGCGCACTGCACATTCAAACTGATTCCACTGTACTCCTCTGATATGCTCTTGAATCCAGGAGGAAAATTCCTCAAAGTGGAATTATACTCGCTCATAATGTACTCATTTGTGAGGGGGAAAAAAGAAAATACTCTAGGAACCTGATCTGAACACAATAAGCCTAAAGAAACCCCAAAACCAAGAGTGCTTTTTGTGTAGCCATGGCACTGGAAGGATACTAAACTACTCCCTTCTGTGAAACTGTGGTCACCAACCATTCACTAACTAGCTAACTGCACCCAAAGCTCGTACCGACAGGCCAAAAACCATATTTGAAGAGTAATCCAGACTTAAAATGGATGCCGTCGTCAATTGAAAAGGACCTAACATTCACCCCTGCTGAACTCCGCGCATTTTCTCCTTTCACACACACAGTTGTGTCCAACAC
>NW_015512577.1:4652-6230 GCF_001515645.1 Sinocyclocheilus grahami | reverse complement strand
GGAATCTGATTACGTAATCCAGATTACATGTAATCAGTTACTACCGAGCACTGTTAGTGAAATATGAAAAGTATCGAACGTAATGTTTAGTCATTTGTCTAATGAAAACATTATGTGGAGATAAAAGCTAGCATTTTGTATCGTTCTCTTTTTTTGCATTAAAACATGTTTTATTGGTACTCATCTGCACATCTAATGAAAACATTTTTATCTCTTGATAAAACTCAACCTGTATATAGTTCACATTAAAGTAGGTTAGATAAAATTAGAGACAATACAATCACTTGACCTGGTTTAGAATTGCTGTGGCTTGCAGGCAGATTTGTCTTCCGAATCGTTTAGTGACTTTTGTTGAGTCACATGATGGTAACACCAGGGAGGTGCTCTAGGTTTAGACGATGAGGTGCCAAATGTTCATATCAACTCCCAGAATCTCCTTTAAATGTCATATATTTTTTGATAATTCATAAAGCATTTACCAATTATGCCTTAGTGTATTTCCCTTTAGGTGTACAGAAAACTGTCAGACATTTGTACACTGTAATGCTATTTTATGCATGACATTTCAAATAAGTTTTCTTGTGGATGTAGCATGCAATGAGTAAGAGACAGTGTAGTACTATATGCCACCCCATAATCTATACATGGGGTGACCACATATTAAAAAGGTCAAAGCAATCTGAGAAAAATAATTTGAAATGCTAAAAAAATTGTTTTTTTGTATGTTAAGTACATTTCAGTGTAGCAAGAAAAATAACTGAAGTAAATGCAAATGTGCATGTCTAAACTACATATCATGCATGCTGGTGAATTGCCAATGCATATATTACATTTTATTGGCTAAAGATTATCCATTAATTATTTAATGAACAATTTAAATCAAAATCAGTGGCTCAACTAATAGCGATTGCAAAGGGGAGACATTTCCTATTTCTCTGAAACCTTGATGGTTGAAATGTGGACTAATAATGTTTGTTCAGTCCACTAAAAGATTATGTAAAAACTTAATAAAGTTGTATTAAATGCTGTGTATTTTTAAAAATAAAACAATGTTGAAAACGGTCACACTACATTTAAATATAATGAATATGAAATCTTATGGATATGTGAGAAATCAAGATTCTCTACAGTCTATTTTGCGAACGACTCAATTATTTGTATTTCAAAAGTAAATCATTCTGGCACCAAATGACACCACAAATATGATCATGATTTTCTACTCATTATTCCTTGCCCTAGAGGACAATGCAAGTAAAAAGTGGAACAAATATTTCTAATGTGGACATTGAGAAAAGTTTGGATTATTTGCCACTTGTACCACAAAACTGATTTTCAAGAGACCATAAAACATCTACATACAAAAAGGCAGACTGTTAAACAGAAGGTTTTATTTATAAAAGTATGTCATGCAGATTCACATACGCAGAAAACAGCATCTGGAAGAGAACAAGAAGAAATATTAAGCCACAGAAACACAGCATGAACATACGAATGCGGGAAATCTGGCTATGTGCACCGTTATAAAACAGCGGCCAGCCCTTATTGAACTCAAATTTATGTACCATACAAATCATTACA
>NW_015512577.1:0-1231 GCF_001515645.1 Sinocyclocheilus grahami | reverse complement strand
AATTTGTGTATTTATACACACATTTATTTATTTATTTGCATATTTTTTATTTATTTGTGTATTTATTTATTTATTGTTTTTGCATGTTTCGCCCTCCATACTGGGTTGGCTGAGTCAAGGTTGGAATCATGAGAATCGTGAAAACATTAATTACATCATGTGTGTCCAAACATTTTCCAGTTATATCAACGAAGCATATATTTAATAAAATAAAATAAGAATAAAAAAGTATTTGCATTCTCTCAACGCAATCCTACTTCTAACCTGCGGGGACGACGGCGGGACTCTTATTTTGAAATCCTCATGGTTTCGCTGCCATCTTGGATCCGAGTTAAGTTGGTCATCATTCTCTTTTGTGGCTCCTGTCAAATCGGAAGATCTGAGATCACAGAGGCATTTAAATCGCAACTCTGACTCTCAAAGACCCTTAAACACCACCTGAGCGAATACCCGCACTAAAAACCAAGGGTAAGCAGCTACTGAGTGTTCATTTCTGTATATGTGTCCTGAAGAGAATCAACAGGAGCCAGCTAGTGTATATCTGCGTCGTCTCACGAGCTCAAAACATTGTTTATCAATGTAAATACGTTAGTTGAACTATTGTCACTTTTTGAGACACTCCCACTGTTATTTCATAGTGTATAAAAGACCTTCCTCCTTCAGTTTTGTGTTTCTCTCAGAACTTGAAATCCAGCTATTAGCACTAACGTACACGGCAGGGATGTGGAGCATTATAGCGGTTGCCCTCGTCTCTGAACTAATTACTATTTTTGTTACACTTGCAACATATACGTTACACACTCGCTCAGCTGGGCTTGCACTTAACAGTGTGCGTGCTCCAGAAATCATTCGGACCCTGTGATAACTCCTAGATAAGAGACTAAAGTAATGGGATTGTGTTTGTATTATAACCTAAAGTGCTGATCTGTCTGCAGCTCCTTGTCCTAATGCCAGTGTGAGCTCTGAAACCTAATCTTGCCTTAGTTTAGTTTCTTTTTTAGTGCCAGATCTCTAAGTAAGGTCGTCTATAGTTGATGTGTCAGTTATTAGTGGATGTAATGTTGTGTTCGGGTCACATTCCTCACCTTTTGCTTCAGCCTGATAAGACTGGAGGCTGTGTTTAGATGAAGGAATGTTTGGAATGATAGGCTTGTTCTGGAAAGCTGTGTTGCTGTTGGCCTGAGCTCAGTTTTAATGTACTTATTTTCTGTTATAATTCACTTTTTTTCCC
>NW_015512576.1:6810-8503 GCF_001515645.1 Sinocyclocheilus grahami | reverse complement strand
CGGGAGTCTTCCATTTCTCCCAGATCTCCACTCGGAGATATCTAAATCCTGGTGGAAACCATATTCCTTTCGGCTGCATGTCTTTCAGTACGCAGATTATGCGAATGTTGAGGTGTGGCTGAGCGCGGATACACGAGAATGCGCGAGGATGCCGTTTGCGAGCTATCTCTCGCAGGGCGAGTCACCCTCTTTGAAGGCTCCCGTCTTGCCATCAGTAGCGCTTCAGACCACCTCGCGCTTGAATGGCAGGGCGTATGTGGCAGCAGATCAGGCTGGCTGTGTTACAGGCCTATCAGACTGATCTGTTGGAGGATTTGGATGAGGGCAAAGGCTTATCGCCGGAGGCAGTCGAAGAGCTGTGCCACACCATGGACTTGGCTCTTGGCTCGCCACTAAGCAAACTGCTGGTGCCATTGTGCGTTAAATGGTGGCGATGGTGGCTATGGAGAGACATTTGTGGGTTAACCTCGCGGCCATCGGGAAAAAAGAGAAAGACTTTCTTCTTGATGCTCCGCTTTTGCCGACCCGACTTTTTGGCACTTCTGTCGAGGTGGTTGTGGAAAGGTTCAGGAAGGCGAAGGCACAATCGGCTGCCTTCAGGAAATTCATTCCCCAGCGCTCCAAATCCTTTTTGAAGGGGGATGATCGGTCTAGGGCTGAGGCTCATAGACAAGATCAGAAATCTAGCGTCGCTAACCACGCCCCTCCTCCCTCTAGGAGATGGTCAGGAAAGTCTTCCGCTGACAGGGGAAGAAGTGATCTCAGAAACGTGCTGAATAAGAGGCGCGGTCATCCTCTATGTCCCGACACCGGCGCGTCCTGATCATCTTTCTCCCTCGACCTCCTCTCCCCCCCGCCTTGTGTTATTGACCACTGCTTGCATCAGGCTCTGACTTCAGACTAATGATGTTTATATATATTCGCTGTAAAGTGATTTTTTTACTGATGGTCTGAAATCTCCCTCTTGTGAGTTTCTGGTCAATAACACAATGGCGGCTAGCCTAAAGTGGACTAGACCTGGTTTAGGGAATCTTTGTATCATGGCCATCTGAGGATGGTCATATTCCAGCCCTGTTGTGGTAGGGTAGGTTTAATGTAGATACAGCCATCTGAGGCTGGCTGTATTTTTATCTGCAATTAACCCTTTCTGCATTATGGCTATCTGTGGATGGCTGTTTGGTAGCGGTGCTATTGCCACCTTTTGAATTTATCTATACAGCCACGGCTGTTGGTATTGCAGTGGTCCCCTTGCCTGGAGAGATAGCTTTCTGAGGATAAGCTGTCTGCAAGCTCGGCCCTACTCTAGTTGAGTGGTGGTTTCTTTAAGAGCCTGTGACAGTGCTGTCTCCCCTCTTGGGGTTAAGTAGACAAGCCCATTTCTATAGTCTGTTAGTTCGGTCAGTCCTGCTTCTGAGGATATCTATGTGTTAGCTCAGTTACCACTCCCTCTTCGAGGGTCTTTAATAGTGGTCTCCTGAGCCAATTGCCTATACAATGCTATCTCCCCTGTTAAGGGAGCAAGTAGATAGTCCACTCTTTGTGGTTTGGGCAGCTTATTCAACTACAGCTACCTGAAGCTAGCTGTGCTTTAATGCAGTTGCACTGAGCCCTCTCCTGGGGTGATTCCCTTTTTCCTGGATTCCAGCTATCTGAGTATAGCTGTGTGCTAGCTCAATGGTTGCTCCCCTGTTCA
>NW_015512576.1:4900-5305 GCF_001515645.1 Sinocyclocheilus grahami | reverse complement strand
CTGTGATAGCTGTGCTCTTAACTTGGGTGGGATGTTTCCTTTATTCGGATTCCCCGTTTCTGCCAAGTTGAGTGAGCAGCCCGTTGCCCCTTTCTTAGGAAAGGCTTGGTGTATGTATGTCACCTCTTTGGTGCTCCTCCACCAGGTGGACAGGCATACGTCTCAGCACGGCTTGGTTGGATTGCGTACTCCATAGTGCCCCCTAGGGGGCGCAGCGTTGAGTTCCCTATGTAACCATGGTTCCCCGATAGGGAACGAGATGCTGCGTCCACTTGCCATGCCTTCAGTCTGCCTGTCGACGTCTCCTTCAGACGGCTAAGTGGATGACGCATTCGTCAGGTGCTCTTTTATACTTCCGGTAATCCCGCCTATGACGTCATGGGCCAGGTGGGCCAATAGATTGGC
>NW_015512576.1:4359-4890 GCF_001515645.1 Sinocyclocheilus grahami | reverse complement strand
GGTGGGCCAATAGATTGGCATGGTTTCACACATGCTTCAGACACCAGTCATGCAGACTGCATTCCTCATAGTGCCCCATAGGGGGCGCAGTGTCTCGTTCCCTCTCAGGGAACCATGCAGAGCAGTGCATTTTGTAACCAGAGACATTTTATAATATATGTTTTGAGTTTTGTTGCAGTACTGTTTTAGCACTGATAGCAGACTTAATTTGTTATTAATAAACTCTCAAACTATCGCTTGGTTTGTGTTCCAGAGAAAATAATCAAATTAGATGATGTACATTTGTATAGTAATTATTTAAATTACAATATGCAAAAATATATATTACCATATGGTTAAGCAACATCCCGTGTTATTTTACTATCACTGAGACACTATTATAGCAATTATTTTGTTGTTTTTGTCATTTTTTTAGTATTTGTTTTTTATTGTCTGTATAGTTTTTCTTCATTTTATTTCAGTGTCCGTTTGAGTTATTTTAGTACCATTTTAGTATCAAGTTAAACTAAATGAGAAATGTTACCTTGGCAA
>NW_015512576.1:1887-2871 GCF_001515645.1 Sinocyclocheilus grahami | reverse complement strand
AAAAAAAACTGCCTTTGGGACATGAGGCCATCAATATAATTCAGTCTGAAATGTTATACTTTGGTGCCCATTTTCCTGTAGCTTGAACACTGAAGAGAATGTGTTCACATTAATAAGGTTTATCATTTATTCTGTTCCAACTCAACAGAATATGTTCAGTGTTCAAGTTAAAAGATCAAATCTCTCTCGGCACGTAGCATGGTGTCTAATCAGAGGGAAAGTCCACCGAAACTGAGGGCTGGTGAAACAGGTGGGCTAACATACAAAAGCACTTGACAGACAGGAGATAAGCATTCATTCCTCTGCCCACATGAATGTGTGTTCACTGTATGTTCTGCTTTATCCAAGACTTTCAACAGTGCCCTGCGTCATTGCCTTAAATAAATAGCACGCATCTGTTTTCAGGAAGATACGGCAGGCATGATGAGACGGTTCTGCCAGGTGAGGAATGCAGTTATGATGAGACTAGAAGGATTTTTCACTTAGAAGGTTAAGGGGGGAGGAACCAAAACATTCATAATTTCAGGTTAAAAACAAAGTCAGAGTATTAAAAACGTCACATTAATTGTCAACCTTGCCCTCTTTCTTCCATGAAACAGAAAATGAAATGTTAAGCAGAGCAGTCTAAATCACCATCGTTTTTCTTTGTATAGAACCAAAAACTCACAATTTGTGTTTCAAGGAAGAAAAGAAAATACCAAGATTCTAACATGGTAAGTAAAAGATCATTTTAATTTCTGGAAACTGGTTTCACATAAGCAGGAACCATAACATTCAATAAGGGTCACTTAGCTGTAATGAATCGTTTCCATGTGCTTAATATGCTTTTTACAATGTTAAGTCACAATCTATTCCAAATATATTTTGTGGATATCTTTCATCATTTCTGTAATCAATGACAAGGCAAGGACATACAGAAAATGTCGGATAGAAAGGGTATGACATATGAAAGACTAGTTCCAGCTCCAGCTCCAGCTCTAGCTC
>NW_015512576.1:0-1620 GCF_001515645.1 Sinocyclocheilus grahami | reverse complement strand
CAAAATACAGTAAAAGCAATTCAGGAATATTTATTTTAGATTGTGAATGATCAAATTCATCACAATTAAGTATACCTACACACAGATTCTCATTCTCAATGAAAAACAACAACAGAAAAAAGCCTTAGTTATGTAAAGCAAAAAAGTATTTGGAAATCATGGTGGCATCTTTGTAAATCATAGTATTGCAATAAACCTGGAGGGTTCACAGTAATGAGAATTTGGTGGGAAAAGAGCTTAAATGTAATTAAAAATCCTATTTTACGGCCTATGAAAAGTAATGCTGCTGGAATATGAATGTCATGATTTTTTGAAAGTTTAATCATACAGCACAGGCCTTGACCTATACAAAATAAAAATGCAACCTATATTTTCCACTGCTGGCATACAAAGCTTACACAGCGTAGAGATCAGTGTTGTAAAACTGACTTCATTTAATAGTTACCTTGGATACCTTTTAGCACTGCTGGGCCAAAATCAAATAAATGGAAATTGAAAAAGAGAATGAAAAGCAGGATATTAACCAAATGCATTACAGTAAGCCACATCCACACATTCGAAATGTAACCTTGAAAAGAGTGTTTGTATGCACCTGAATACTTCACCTTAATCTATTAAACTGTCTTGATATTAATATCTCAAATCTCTCATTATGGAGATGCAACAACATTAGCATCCATGTTTCAAGATTACAGTTGGCCCTAAATGACCTAAATAGCAGGCTGGCCAGACTAATGGAATATAACACAGGGTGGAGGCTGCCCAAGGCCAGTGTCACCTGCATTTAGCTTCAAAATATGATGAAAACATGCTATTTACCAATTCACAGATGGGTGAGTAACACACTCTCATCCTCACGCATTCATGCGCCTAGGGAAAGTGAAACAGCGAATGGAACTCACACATAGAAAAGGCTATTCTTCTATTTGTTTATTTCTCTAATTGCACATATTCTTACATCACCAAAAATGATTATATTGTTGAAATGATTGCACATTTTCTTAAAAACGATCATGACAAAAACAACATTCACGGTTAACTGCAACGCACATGTGATTGGCATTACGTACAAATCTGCTTTAATTTCAATAGTGTAAACATTGCCATCTAAATATCCATTAAGAACAATCACATTATGTCATCTGGGAATATTCTGAATGACAGCATAACTTTCACTACAGCATAAAAGTCACTAACTAGACATCACGATAAAAATAAGACTCCAAAAAGACCCTGAAGGGACATCTATGAGAACATCCTTGGGTAGGAAATTGCAATTTAGCTGCACTGTTAAACTTTGAACTATAGCATTAACCTGCTGACATTTGGCCAAGCTAAATATATAACTTCATGAGAAATTGGTTGACTGAGGACTACATCCAAAAAAGGCCGGAATGAAATAAAAAAAGTTATATTTTATTCATATTAGTAGGGGGTGTTCAGTTTCAAACACATTCATGACGAATTGTTCAAAATGTATAAATAATTCAGGATCCCCAAACTCAGACAAATTGTTTGACTTCAAAGTACATACACACCACCTCTACTCCGTGTGTTTCTCTGCAGAGGCCCGGTGCGGAAGACGCGAGCCAGGTCCCGGGCGACGACCTCTCCCCCTCC
>NW_015512575.1:6675-8495 GCF_001515645.1 Sinocyclocheilus grahami | reverse complement strand
ATTTAAGTCCGTGTTGACTGACCCATTTTTACAGAACACGGGATGTTGTAACAGCTCTGAAAAGGGAAAAGGAATGTGTCTTTACAGCTGAAGTGTGTACTTTCTGTGCTGCTTTGAAAGAATTCCAAAAATTATGACTGTTTATAAACCGGTTTTTCAAATGCAGTCTACCATTGGTCTCACAAACAGTTAGTCATGACCCAAACTCATCCTACTCTCTTTTGATGGTGACAACTGGTTTTGTGTTGTTGTTCTTGTTGGCAAAAATGTACATTTATGGTCATTAGGGGTCAATCTGGAAGACCACTTAGATGATCTGGTAGATAATCTTTAAAAACTGGTCTACCTTTTGTTTTGAATTGTTTCGCTTCATGTTTTGTTTCATGTTGTTTCACTTTGTGTTATTTCATTTGGTTTGTTTCATTTAGCTTTTGTTTCATTTCATTTTGTTTAGTGTTTAGTTTTGTTTTGTTTTTGTTGTGTTATGTTTTCTTTTCTTTTGTTTCGTTTTTTGTTTTGTGTTGTTTTACTGGAGTGCTCTTTGAAGATGTAAGTCTAACATTTCTGTCTTCATGTTTCTGTTTTGCAGCCTGCATGCCAGGCACCTACAAGGCCTCTTCCATGGATGCCTACTGCACCAAGTGTCCTCCTCACAGTTTCTCCCATCAGGAGAAAGCCTCCGAGTGCTCCTGTGAGAAGGGATTTTACAGAGCTGACATGGACCCGCGGTCAATGGCCTGTACCCGTGAGTGATCCAGCACTAAACCAATAAATCTATGTTAGATAGATCATGCGTGAATGTTGATGGGCAGAGAGATCCATGGATGGATGAACTGATGGAAAGAGGGGTGAATGGATAGGTGGAGGTAATTAGGAATGCATGCATGTACATTATAAGTGTATGGATAAATTAGATGGACAGATACACTTTTGAAAATAAAGATAGTAGGTGGATGCATGGATGGATAAAATGATGGTGAGTTAGTTGAATGGATAGTTCTAACTATGCATGGATGGACTGACAGACAATGGATGGAAAAATGGATGGATAGAGGACAGGTTGTTTATAAGAAGAGGCTGGAGGCTGTTTTCCTTATTTATTCTTATAGACTGGCCTCAGTACATTTTCACCTCCATCACTGTCTCATCATCATACATCATGTCAGATTGGATGTTTAACGCTGCGTTTACAAGACTGGTGAGGTCACCTTTTGTAGACCAGGATAGTGAGTCATTGCCTATATATGTGTGTTTGTGTGCTGGGGGTTGAAGGGCGGAAGAACGAAAGAGAGAACAGAAAGAAAGGAATGAGAAAGAAAGAACCCAATATGACAGATCCTAATTAAAGGACTCATTCATCTGATAAGGCAAATCATGCGTGCAGCTAAACATATGGATTCACTTAATGACCTTTAGTTGTAGTACATCACGCACACACTTACACACAAACTCACCTCCCACCCCAAACACACACACTCTCTCTCTCTGCTTGCTTAATGTAATGATAACATAAATTAGGGCAACAGCAGGGAAATGAGACTGTTTATACTGTATATGAAAATCATGTGCCAGGAAATAAAAATTATGTGCTAATATGATTACTTAGAAACCAGCTGTAAATCACACATATGCATGTCAACAACATCACATTCAGTTTATGCGCATGTCTTAACTCTTACACCTCAAATGAGACTATGTTAGGTCTGGGCAATAAAACGGTATCGATATTTATCGGTACACCTTCTTCAATAACGATATAAAAAATGTTCAATATTGCACGATATTGGCACGTGCTATGAGTGACGCAGACAGCACACACA
>NW_015512575.1:4206-5365 GCF_001515645.1 Sinocyclocheilus grahami | reverse complement strand
GTCATCACCACAGACATTTAAAGTTCTCCACCCTGATCTCCTGTTTCCTCTGCTTCATTTACTCTCTCTATCATGAAGCTCTCTCGCAGCCTCTTCAAACCCTTTGAGCAGTGAAAGCAACCATCACTCTCTAGGAATAGAGATGAGGGTGTTTGATTACTGAGGCTTTGCAAAAACAATTTGTGTCCGTGTGGAATACGTGCATTGGCGGTTCTTCCTATCTTATCTGCTTTCCTTTGGCTGTATTTTCCTGTTTTCATCCCGCACACTCATGTGAGAACTTATTTCAATGAGAAGACACCCTGCTGAACAGAGTAGTGTTAAAAAAACTTTACTGGAGTTGTGCGTAGTTGCAGCTTTAGCAGGTTATTAAAGAAAAGACCCCATGGCAGCACTATCCAGCACCCCACAACCTGTTCAGACCTACCATTATCATGCCCTCCTTCGAATGAACGTTACCCTTAATGCACTGCATCCAGGCAATAGGAAGCATTTAGTGTTAAAGTGCCAGCTTAACAGCACAGGAGAACCTCTAGGTTTTTCTTCATATTTATTTGTTCCTCGTTGTCTCAGTTGGTGTGCTTGCTTTAGTGAGAGTGCTGCACAGTATGGTTTTCCTATTTCTGGTTGGCAAAAATGAAAAGAAAAGTGCAGTAGAAGTTGCTCAAGTGTAAGTGTTGTTTTATGAGCGTTGTTTGCTAGATTTTTCTCTGACTTCAAGAATTACGTGTGCGTGTGTAGCCTATTAATATATTTCTATGGAGAAATTAAATAGTATTGATTTTAATTTAACAATAATAATTGATTTAATTCATTTATTATAATAAATAGGCCTATAATAATATTTAAGTGTAAATATATATGCACAAATAAGATGTATTTATCTGTTCATTTGTGTAAAAAATCGAGTGATAATAACCGAGTGATATTAATTGATTTTATGTTTTCATTTTTGTATGTATTATATTAAATGTAATCATATTTAAATATAAATATATATGTGCACAAATAAAATTTTTAGAGATGTATAATTATAGAGATTTATATATTAATTTCTTTGGAGAAACTTAATGGGATTTTTACATGGAACCCAATTGTTGTCCTCTATGAGAAAACTGACTTTGTTTTGTTGATGCATAAATCAATTTGTGCATTTATT
>NW_015512575.1:1849-2643 GCF_001515645.1 Sinocyclocheilus grahami | reverse complement strand
TTGGACCAGATTGGCATTTGCAGATTCCCATCTCGCTCTCTCACACATACACACAACCTCTGTGGAAGTTCATAAGTTCATAGTAATCCAAATGCTCTAAATAATACATGTCATTGAATATGTTATCTGCAGTCAGGACTCATTCTGTGGTGCTAAAATGTGTTGAAGTCGCAACTGCCCTCACAAATTTCTGTCTCACACCCCTGACGGGCCGACAGGGGTCATCAGTGCAGGCGTGTTCTCATTAAATGTGTGTTTGTGAATGTGTATATGGTGGTATTGGGCCTTGTGTAAGGCTCCGGCTGAGGTATTAAATATGTATGAAGGTGTTGAGGCTGTAGAGGGAAGCTCTTGAGCAGAACGGGCACATGCTGAGAGAGAAGCGCTTCGTGTCGGAACAGGGTCAAAGATCCCAATGATTTATACATTCAGCCACGTCAGACCATGAACCAACCCGAATCTGAATATTATACAGTTTAGAGTAATTTAGGAATTAATGCTGCTCATAAAAATTCACATTTAATGGCACACTCTTCAGAATAAAACTTCCACAAAAAGTTTTCTCAGCCTGATGCAATGGGAGATACTTTTTTAAAGTACCACAAGCACGTTTCATTTATTTTTATTTCATTTATTTATTTCAGAATTTGTTACTTTCTATTTCTTTATAAAATGTGGTTTCTAGAAAAAGTGTTCTTTAGAAAAAGTGGTTTCTATGTTATAGTGTTTTAAACCAGAGCAAATCAAGAACATATATAAACAAATTAAAGATCATTAAAATGTAGCTATAAAGA
>NW_015512575.1:0-480 GCF_001515645.1 Sinocyclocheilus grahami | reverse complement strand
TCTTTTATTACCATCTGAACAGTTATCATCCTCACACACAGATTGCACACATGCTTCTTTGACCTCCATTAAAAGCTGTAACGATTGCAGTTGTCCAGGCAGCCCTGGCATGTGTAATTGAGGGCTGAAGCATCATCGTGCCTTTGGGAATGAAAGCAATCAGTAGACCCTGTACGCCACAGCCGGCTGCTCACACACATACGCATAGCTCTTTAATTATAACGGGAGAATGAAATCAGGGTTGACGTCACCGATCAGAGAGAATACCTTTACTGTAACACACCTGTATACACAGACTCGCTCTCACACATACACAAACACACACACATACAGAATAAAGGAGAACTTGCACACACACAGTTGAACAAGTTGATCTTCATTATATCCAATTTGTATGTTATGTTTATTATTTAAAATATTCATGTATTTATTTAATTTGTGTATACTTTGAGCAGGCTGTACTTCATATATCCATTATAT
>NW_015512574.1:8183-8498 GCF_001515645.1 Sinocyclocheilus grahami | reverse complement strand
GAGCCTGAAAGGGGAACAGAGTAGCGTGACAGACACAGTGATGAATGTGTGTGTTAGAAAACACTCTGTCTTTCTGAGTCCAGACATGTCTTACCCCTCCTTTTTTCTCCCTCTCATTCTTATATATACAACGCATTCTCTCTGAATTCCTCCTTCTGTATCCATCTCTCTCTCTTGATATTATGTTTTAAATATGTCTTACTTATATGCGAAGTATGCATGCTTAAATGTATACATTAGCTTCTCTTGGTTCAAATGTCCCAAATAAGGACATGAATGTTAGGACTACAAGGGTAAAGGAGTTCGTGATGAAAC
>NW_015512574.1:3489-8089 GCF_001515645.1 Sinocyclocheilus grahami | reverse complement strand
GGGCAAAGAGAATTTACTGAGTGACAAAATTGTTATTCTTTTTTAACGGTGTTTTTGCAGTACACAAGCCACAGTTAAGACAGCTGACTCCACTGTGATGTGTCTCTCTCTCTCTGTCTCGCGCGCGCGCTCTCTCTCGCTCGCACACACACGATGCACAAAACTCCACATTTGAACAATCGATAGCAAATACTTAAACTAATAACAAAACAGTAGCCGATTCAGAAGCGCCAGATTGTCATAGCAAAGTTCACAGCCTGTAAGTACGCTTTCATATTTAAAGGAATTGCCACTGACAATTCACATGAGAGTTTTGAGCAGTGTAGCGTAGTGCTTGTTTGTCGTTTCTCCGATCACAAATGCAGACATGGTTTTATGTTCCACGCTCAAGAAGGCACATGTACAGGCCCGTTTATAGTTTGCCAAAGAACATCTAAATAATTCAGAGAAGGCTTGGGAGAAAGTGCTGTGGTCAGATGAGACCAAAATTGAGCTCTTTGGCATTAACTCGACTTGCCGTGTTTGGAGGAAGAGAAATGCTGACTATGACCCCAAGACCACCATCCCTACAGACAAGCACGAAAACATTATGGTGGAAACATTATGCTTTGGGGCTGTTTTTCAGGATAGGGTACAGGACGACTTCACCGCATTGAGGGGCAAATGGACGGGGCCATGCACTGTAAAATCTTGGACGAGAACCTCCTTCCCTCAGCCAGAACACTGAAGATGGGTCATGGATGGGTCTTCCAGTATGACAGTGACCTGAAACATATCGCCAAGGCAACAAATGAGTGGCTCAAGAAGAAGCACATTAAGGTCATGGAGTGGCCTAGCCAGGCTCCAGACCTCAATCCTAAAGAAAATCTGTGGAGGGAGCTGAAACTTCGAATTGCCAAACAAAAGCCAAGAAACCTTAAGGATTTAGAGAGGATCTGTAAAGAGGAGTGGACCAAAATCTCTCCTGAGATGTGTGCACCCCTGGTGACCAACTTCAAAAACAAACAAGGGTTTCTGCACCAAGTACTAAGTCATGTTTTGCTTGGGGATCAAATACTTATTTCACTCACTGAAATGCAAATCAATTTCTAACCTTGATATAATGTGTTTTTCCTGGATTTTTTGGTATTTGGATTGGTTGGTATTCTGTCTCTATACGTTAAAATAAACCTACCATAAAAATGACAGACTCTTCATTTCTTTGTAAGTGGGGAAAACTTACAAAATCAGCAGGGGATCAAATAAATATTTCCCCACTGTAAACTGCACTTTTTTTTATTAACTTCTATTTTATAAAATTAATAATAATAGAATATAATATAATAATATTTATAAAATAATTATAATATTTATATTTGTTGTTGAAATATATTGGTTTAGCGAATGACGAGCTGTGGACACTGATGACTTGCCTGAGGTAAATGAAATGCTGCATGACATTTTATTTCCACGCTGTTTTATTTACGTCTTTCCGCGGTTGAACACTGATTGAATGATAACATGAGGAATGAAATCTTCTATAATCTTCTATAAAAATAATCATTGATAAAAATAAAACATTTTTTTGGCATATATGGTTCCATGTATGAACCTGTAACATCCACAGAACCTTTCCATTGCACAAAAGGCTCTTTCAGTGGAAAAGATTCTTCAGATTATTAAAAAGGTTTTCACACTAAGAAAAAAAGTGGTTCTTTTAAGAATTGTTCACTAAAACTTTTTTGGGGAACCCAAAAATAGTTATTCTATTGCACTGCTGCAGAAAACCCCAATTTGGAACCTTTATATTTAAGAGTGTATTGTGTAAGAAGCGTGTTGTTTTGACCAAGACCTAGCCACTTCTATATGCAATTTGCATCAGACGGTCAATGGGGTGTTCCGTCTGAAGCAGAAACAACTGTGATGTCAGCTAAGAACTGCTTCTGAAGTTTAAAAAGTTGCTGATGCATCGATAAACACAACATGTTTTTAAAGAGACTAAAACACACAACAGCTGTTGATCATCACAGGCCATCAGTTCCGAAACACAAATTTGAAACTGACCTTAAAAGTTCAAGGGAATCAGATGAACTCCAACAAGAACTACTTCAAGCAGCTGAGAATATAAATTTAACCGCCGGCAAAAAGTGATGAGACAAAAAACAAAAAACAAATGCTGCATAAGCAGGTTGGAGCAGAGGGCTAAAATTGAGCACAATCACTGGAGGGCACAACTTTTGCCAATCGTTGGCAGCTGACCAGCCAGAAAACAGCAGCGCAGCCACAGAACACCTAGACAAACTTAAGTTTTATCACGCCCGACTTTTTCCTTCCGAGCGCTACTTTCTTTTAACGCTGCAGACCAGGGGTTGTCAGCAACACAAGCTGTAGCTCCTAAACTCACTTCTTAATGGCAGATCTTTCCCTGCTAATAAAGGAATAATGAGGCAGTCTGTATGGTGTTCGGTCCCCTGTGGAAGAGAAGCTCTCAGCACTCACAGTAAACACATTCTGTTCAGACTAGAGCTGATCAGTTTGATGTCTGTCTCCATGCAGATGGTTCCATTCTTAAACAATGCAGGCCAGCGTGGTTAATTGCTACTGAGACGACCGGAGGTGCGGTTACGTGAGCATTTCTGCTGCAGGTGAGTGTGTGTTTTTGTGTGACAGGACTGACTGACGAGCGAGCGAGTGAGCGCCCTTGACTCGCGGCAGGCGAATAATGCCTATAAGGGCTGGGGGAGGTTCGTTATCAGACATATCCCCCCACCCCATGCACACATATTCACGCGCACACTTACACACACTCTGTGAGGACAGCATAGCAGTCTTACCCCTTCCCGAAGGCACCTCATTAACACGGTGTAGGCGGCAGCAGGAACGACCCACAATCCTCCTGGGCGCTCTTTCTTCTCTTCCTGCAGGGGAAGGAAAGAGAGTATGTGTGTGTGTGTGTGTGTGTGTGTGTGTGTGAGTGAGTGAGTGAGCGAGCGAGAAAGAGAGAACTATTACTGAGACTCATTGGGGGAACAATTAAAAGCAGCAAAATGCAGTCACCATCATAATGAGGCTAAATAAATAAAGTCCTGTGACAGTAAATAAGACGACAGGCTCGCTGGCTCAGGCAGGTACAGGAAACACAGCTCAAGTTATAAGCAATGATCGTGTCAATTAGAGGAAAAAGCGGGGAACGCTGCGAAGCAGCATCCTCCTCTCATTTAACTTCTAATACTTGCGTTCAGCACAGCGCTGAGACTGATCGTCAACATCAACAGCAGATCGTGAGCAAGACCTTCGTACAAGTCAAGTTCTGATTTGGATTTCTGTTTATATGTAGCGGCATAATGCAACGTGGAGTAGGCCGTTATAAATTCGAAATGACTTTTTTTACAAAAAGTGTTTTTTTTTTGTTAACTGATGATTACTTTTAATAAAGGTAGACATTTTATTATGACAAATTGGCCTTGAAAATCCTCTAAGTAAAAAAATAAAATACATGTGCAATATGTTTTAAAATTCAAAACAGTGATTCTAATTTTTTAATGCATCACTATCACAAATTAACTGAAAGTTAATATTAATAATTACAATGGAGCAAAATGTCTGCACAGTAAAATTAATATGAGCATGAAAGTAAAAGTGTCAAAGAGTTTATATATTTTAATTTTGTATCTTCAAGCTTGATTAATCTACTGTTTTTAAAGAATTATTTATCATTTTGCATTTTAAACTATATTTATATAAAATTTATACATGAACTCAAAGCTACATTTTACCATATCTGGTATGTTCTTCCCAGATTAGAAACACCTCTTGCAATAAGCTGATACCCATGAGTGAGTACCTCAGTGGGCAAACTGTTCTTACAACTTCCCAAACTTTTTCTAGGGCCATTAAAATTGATAATCATGGGATAGTATCTGAAAAAGGGGAAAACTCCACCCCCCAGTGGCTGATAAAATATTTTTGGAAGCAGGAATCATTCTGTGAGAACTAGCACCATCTTATTGGTTTCTCTTTGCATGCTGTACACTATGTACAGGTTAATACAGAAATAATTTACCTTGACTTCTGATAAATCTGAAAAATTGTGAAACAAAGATCAATCAGTCAGTTCTTTAAAAAGTATATATTCGGTATCCCAATTGAAACTAAGTCTTAGCAATGAATCCGGACCGTCTTCAAATGAAACCAGACCAACCTGCATTAAACTTTATAGCCAAGCATGTTGAGAAAAGAGACTTGATTATCATTTGCGAAGCCCGTTGTCTCAGACTGAGATAATGCTTTACAATAAACTTCTTTTAGTTAACATTAATGCATTAACTTACATTAACAATGACCAATACATTTGTTACAATATGTATTAATCTTTGTCAAAAATACAACTGTTCATTGTTTTGTTAGCTCACAAATGTTAACAGATACAACTTAATTTTAATAATGTATTAGTAAATGCTGAAATTGTCATTGTCTTTAGGAGTACAGTATTGTGTATTAAACATTTGTGCTGTATTTTCTGTTGGCAATTTAACATGCAGTTTTCATACGCTACATTTTATTAGGACCAGTTGGTTAACAGTAATTGCAAAAGTGTCTCAGAAAAAGAAAAAAAAAAAAA
>NW_015512574.1:0-1824 GCF_001515645.1 Sinocyclocheilus grahami | reverse complement strand
ATGGACTCCAGAGGCTGTGCTTCATTACACCTTTGGACCTCATTCACAGGCTGCTGTACGATGTGCGATGCTGAAAATCCCCCAACAAAGTGTTGCAGTGTTACCGTGACAGACAGTAGATGTAACATGAGTAAATGCAAATAAAGAGTGTACGGTTTTTAGCAGTGATCTTTAGAGTACTAAAATTCTGTCAAAGGTTACACCAGACTGCATCGGTTATGAGGTGGTCCTCATGTTGAGGTTAACGAGGTCCGAGAGGTTGTGTGAATCTCTCCTCATAAGGGAGCTTTTATATGTCACGGAATACTCTGAGGACAAATATTGCCTGTAAGACATTTATGAGAAGCAAATTGAGCTGTATGAAATTTCAGGCCATTGAACATACTGATCTGTTCTTGAGATCGCAATCCGGTGGCTAGTCCCCCTAGAAGCCAAAGTGGAAGTTGTGCACTGATCAATAATTACGTCAATATAACAGACAGTCTGCTTTATTTTTACACCACCCCATTTTCAATCCGTCACTAATTGGACTCATGTGTATATTGATATGATATGCTAGTTATACTGTAGGTGATTCTTTAATTAGAGGAACGTGTTTACTCGTGTCCCCTAGAATAATTTTGAGGGGATTTTAAAAGCAATAACAGATTATAACTACCCAGATTTTTAACTTACCCTTTAATGTACACAATGTTAAATTGAGATTCACACTTTTTCCTACAGAAAACAAACATATTGATTGATTTAGTTATTATGTGTGCAATCTGTATTTTTTACAATTGTCTCAAATATTGACGTCATTATCATCACACCAAGCATTTTATAGAAAGTTAAACAGTTAAACAAGACATATATATATATATATATAGGAATTATAGGTTTTGGAATGGTGTAATATTTTTTATATGTTTGATCTGCTCTCCCGGTTGCCTAAGACAAATTTCTCCTAAGGGAGACAATAAAAGAGAAACTTAAACTTAAAGGGGTCATATGATGCGATTTCAATTTTTCCTTTCTCTTTACAAGCTCACAAGCTCTTGGTGCATAAAGAAGATCTGTAAAGTTGCAAAGACTAAAGTCTCAAATCCAAAGAGATATTAAGTTAAGAGGTTAAGAGTCAGCCACACCTACCTAAAACGGCTCGTTCTAACACGCCCCCACATATCTACATCACTATGTGGGAAGATTTGCATAACGCCACCCAAATGTTCACGCAAAGAAAGAAGGCATAACTTTTATTCTCGCTGTAGTATTGTTGTTGCCTACTTTATTCGGCCTTCCAAAAGAGGACGATATCTGCTTCGTCATGCCTGGAGCTGATCCGTGGTTGCTGAGGAAATACTACAACTTTGCGCTGTGGATCGCCGGATCGGCTTTCACTGTGGACGAAGCGGAGTCCAGCCCAGGGTCGTCACATGTGGTTGCCGCAAGCCCTCTGGATGCTCCTTCGTCGAATCCGCCGCCTCTGCTCACTCTAGCCCTCTGGCCGTTCCTCACTTTATCCCCCGGCCTCTGCTCACTCTAGGCCACCGTGTGTGATGCTGCGTTTCGTTGTGAAAGCGAAACTACTTTGTTTGGCTTTCCAAAAATAGACACGACTAGAAATCAGTGGTTAAGTTGTATTTACAACCCCGTTCCAGAACACTTCAACCCAAATATTAATATGTGTGCAGCACATTTTACGGAGGACCGTTTCCTGATCCTGGGAGAGTAGACTACAATGCCGGCTGTTCTGACTCACAGCCTGTAAGTACGTTTTTTATATTTAAAGAGTTTTACATTTTATATATTTAAAGCGAGTTGTTTGGGCAGTGTAGAGTAGGG
>NW_015512573.1:7255-8499 GCF_001515645.1 Sinocyclocheilus grahami | reverse complement strand
GCTGGCTATACAGTGCATGGATACCAATCTAATAGTTCAAAACTTAAATTTGCAGGCACTCTGTCATTGACATAGTCAAACCCCTACACTATTAAAATGGACTTTTACGTTAAACAAACTTAGTCAAACATAAACTCATTTTTATTACTGTATACCTACAAACATTAATTTTATGTTGGGGAAAAAAAATCAATATTTTTTTCTTTTCCTTGTAGGGCCTTTCCTAGCATGTTCCGAAGACATGCTACATTTATTCTTTTTTTTCCCGCAGATTGCATCCAGAACACATACCAAGACTGCAAAAGCATTTAAACCTTATGATTTTAAATGTACGTATATCTTTTGGATAAAAATTCTGAGACTACCCCTTCACCTGCACACAAACTGAAGCTTGTTCAAGCAGGGCTTGGCAAAAGGACTATCTCAGTTGCAATGGACATGACACATTCAGAGGTATGTTAGTGTTTCTTTTTGTACAACTGGAAAAAGTTATAGTAGAATCATAAGTACAGGTGATAGAAACAAATATTCAAAATTATTGAGTTTCTTTGCATTTTACAATAGTTTTCCAGCATACTGTATGAAGCATTCCCGAAAATGGAGGGTTTGAGTGGAGGATGGATGCTTTATAAGGCTACTGGTGACTTTATATTTTCTTTATTACCACTTGAGTCAGTTTTGTCATGTTAATTTTATCTTTGTTTATAGGGAGTGCGGTATAAGACAGCTAAACATTATTCCTCCAGAATTAGAATGTGACACTGGATCCCAAATCAAATCTACCTCTGCATCTGGAAAGACAATGCTGTATGTAGTTCCTCTACAAGAGGAACTGGACCTTAATCCTCTCCCTAATGATGCCAGAGAATTAAAAAAAAAAAATACCAAAAGCTACTTGCCAAATGTGCAACAAAAGCATGCCCCTGCAAGTGCTGGCTCTCCACATTCAGGTTTGAAAGTAAAATTATTCAACATCTTCAAATGAAGAGGTAATGGATTAATGCTGTCTAATTATTTACTGATTTCATGATGTTTGGGTGCATGTGTTCTGACTAAATGTTTAATTTTTTATTAATGTAACATTCCATGTTGATTTTATAATAGATTTATTACTGTGTACAGACCTTCAAAAGGATAAATGATTTCAGTGTATGTTTATGTCAGCAGATTGCTAATCATATACTTGTGATGAAGTATAACAAAGGTACACTCTAAAAAATGCTGGGTTGTTTCAACCCAACTTT
>NW_015512573.1:3413-5664 GCF_001515645.1 Sinocyclocheilus grahami | reverse complement strand
TTATTAAATTTGTTACTTTTGTTTTTCTCCACACGAGCAATTGTTCTCCATGCAACATTTCGAGTTACACCAATGCTTGGAGACTTGCGCAAAGACCTCCAGCTCTATGGATTGTTGGACATACTTAAGGAGCATCCAAATCTTTGTAAGAGTCTTGTTTGTCCCTGAGGAGGATTGTACAGTAAGTTAAATGTTTGTAACAACATTGTTTTTTGAACCAAACACCAATTTGTTGTTCTACTGACAATTTGTTCTTTTTACAGCCAGATGCAGACTATATTCTCAGCAATGTTGCTCCTGAAATGAGTGAGAGAGGAACTTCAAGGGCTTCGGTAGAGAGCAAAATCATAAACTACTTTCAGGACATCCTTCAAGAAATTGAATGTGGAGGTGGGCTTTAAGTTGTATTGTACTTTATTATTAATCTTAATGGGATGGTTTACCCAAAATTAAAATCGAATAACACTACTCACTCTCAGGCTGTCCAAGATATGACTTTCTTCATCAAAAGTGGGATACTGAACTGGGATAGAGAAAAAGAGACTTTTAGAAAATTAGATTTGTCCAGTCGTTTCAGTGTAACATAGCAAAGGATTGCTATAAAACCAGAGTCTCTCAGTCCTTTGTTGCGGTAACACTTTTTAATATATTTTTTCTTTCTTTACACAAAATTATAGTGTGAGTGCTGAAGATGCAGCAGAAGTGGGAACTGAGCCATCCCACCTCACTGTCCCTAGAGTCATGCAATGGATTACAGGCCAGGGGCATAAGCCACTACTGCTTTTGGAACAGAAGGCTTTTCAGATAGTTTTCCAATTTGATCATGACTGTCAAGTCAGAATGCCACAGCACACCATATGCTTCACAATAGTGAGCGCTTGCACTAATACAGTTACCTTTCCAGTAGCACACATGACAACATATGAAGACTTTAAATGCATCATTGTACAAGCCATAAAATCAGGGGGAGCATTTAGCTGGGTTTAAATATCACCCTGTGATATACTGGTAATATCACCCACAATATAGTGCTAAATTTGGGTTAATCTCTTAAACCATAGCTTTTAGTGTTACAGTTTGTTAACATATTTCCTATCTCAACCTGTTGGAGGTCAGCAGTACTTTTATATCTACATTAAGATACTTAAGTTGCATTTTCTATTCTGAAATGTTTTAAAATTGAGCCTCTGTTATAGAGTGCTGTTTCTGTAGTTTATATCTTATTTTAGGTATGTAACTTGCATTTGCAGTTCAAATTGTTCAAATCAAGCCGCTCTGCTGTAGAGCTCTCCTTAGCTGATTTTATATCGGTTTTAAGGTACTGATGTTGCATTTCATTTATAAGTTACGTTTTCCAAGACAACCTTGGTGTAGAGGTTTGCCACTACAGTTGACAGTTAATTACAATTTAAAAAAAAAACCTCATTTACCATTTAATGAGTCACGCATTTACCACGTTATACACACACACACATATATATGTATATAAAAATTAAAGCTAACAAAAATAATTAAATTCTTTGTTTAAGCTCTGTGTGGTGTGGTAAGCACTGATCAACTTCACAATAGTTAAATGACACCATAAACTTTAAAGAATGTTATTCAAGAAGCAGCTGCACAAAATTTAACACTGATAAGTAAATATATTGGCCAAAGTCTCTGGACTGTGAGACTGGATTAATGGTTGTCCTGAGTCGAGCTATTTTATACTCTGAGGGACCACTACTCCAGTGTTCTGCTCCTCCAGTGGGTAAGTGCCATTTTGCACCAAAATGTTGAGGTCCTGGATTAAAAAACAAAATGAAAATAATAATAATTTATCAGTATAGACAAAACATATTGTATTGTGTTTTTTTTTATTCATTACAATCATAACTCCATGTCACATGAAACATTGACTGGATTCTGTACAAGTCCTATTTCCCACAGCTGACTGGGGGAAAGATTTTGCTCTGTACGGATGGAATGGTCATTCCATGCATCAGTGAAAATATCTAGGTCTCTTTGGAGACGTGGAAGAAAAGCATAATGTGCACAGAAGAGATGAATGGTGTTTGATGGCTCAAAAGAGCCACTCTCTTCCAAATTATGTAGAACATCATAATACAAGTTTGAAACGGACATCCACACATCTTTCCACAGCCGTTTTTAAGAGACAAAACAACCTTATTTCTTAGTCATTTATAATTCAAAAACTTGAACAAATGTATTACCTACACTAAAGTAACAAGAAATTACCTTTGATTATGAA
>NW_015512573.1:0-1729 GCF_001515645.1 Sinocyclocheilus grahami | reverse complement strand
ATGTTGTCAGGACCCGGAGCTTTGCGTGCATTGATCCTGCTGAGAATGTCCTGATTGTTCTGTGAAGGTCCTCCAAATAACGTCCCCCAACCCTTTAAAGAACTCCACATCATGACCATCTCCGAATGTTCTGGGGATGTAACTAGGCAATGTCCTTGACACCAGCGGGGATGTTCTGAGGAGGTTCTGGGCACATAAAATTTCAAGTGGGGTAGTAACATCCAACTCAGTCACTCCCATTTATTAATCTTTTGCACTTTATCCATTCATTGTATCCATTTAGTTACTCTTGTCTATCCCTTTGTTAATCAAACCTTTTTATTAAACTTGTCTTCCTTGTGTTGATAATACAGTAAAAAGGCTCTATAAGTTAACAATATCTCACAAATCCTTCAGATTGGTCAGACTACAACTTCCTATAATTTAATGTAATTCTTATTTATTCAACAGTCTTCCATGATTGTTCTTTATTGTCAAGGTGCAATTCCTTGGCTGGTGCCCCCGTAAAATAGTATGACCAAGACTAAATATTAATATTTAAGCCCAAAGCTAGGGCTGTGCAAATAATCGAATGCGATTTTCATGCGCATCTCGTCAGTAAAGCTGGTTCTGTGATTAGTAGTTAGTCTCCAGCACGTGCGTTCAGATGGAGCGGCATTTACTACACAGAGCCGTAGTTCACTGACAAGCTATGCAATATCGCATTCAAAATCGCAGGCGATTCATTGCCGATTTTGAACATTGATGTATTGTTTGTTAGGATAGGACAATATTTGGCTGAGATACAACTATTTGAATATCTGGACTCTGAGGGTGCAAAAAAATCTAAATATTGAGAAAATCACAAATAAAGTTGCCCAAATGAAGTCCTTAACAATGCATATTACTAATCAAAAATTAAGTTTTGATTTATTTACAGTAGGAAATGTATGAAATATCTTCATGAAACACTATCTTTACTTAATAAACTAATGATTTTTGGCATAAAAGAAAAATAATATAATTCTGTCAGGACCACTATCGTCAAAATGATAGATACTTAGCATAAAGTTTGGTTTGGCGGTATGGTTCTGTTCTGGGCAAAAACCTCCCTGCCCATCCATGCAGCCTGTCATGAATGAGCAGGGAGAGCAGCAATAATAACCCCCCTAGGGTTAACAGAACAGAACAAGGCAGATATCATTAATGTACTTAATGATATTTAAGTGTAACACTTTATTCAAGATAAAGGAGTCTGATTAGCAAGGAATATCAGAAAGCCAAGTCCTGACTGTGGCGAAAGGAGGAGCTGGGGATGGAGGAGGGTAATTTGCTCCGGAGCAAGCTGAAAAGCTGCTGAATAATACTGAATAGAGATTATATAGGAATGCCGCGATAGGTGTCGTATTCCTATAGGTAGATGTGATCAGCTGAGAATCAGCTGATGCAAGCTTGACTCACGTGACCTGCCAGAACTAACGCTAACGCTTAATTTTTGACCCATACAATGTATTTTTGTAGTCCAGGGTCACAAGTAGTACCTACGTTATTTTGTAATAAGATTAATACATTTCATTTCAATTAAAAAATTATTTGAAAGTTTGAAATACACACGAAATGTATTTAAAAAAAAAAAGTTTGACCACTAATGCACATCACGTTTACGACATTTAGAAAACTGTTCTTAAATTTCTGTAAATTAATTATTTTTTTTATTATTGTTGTTGTTTTTCTTCTGTTTCTTAAGGTT
>NW_015512572.1:24691-25634 GCF_001515645.1 Sinocyclocheilus grahami | reverse complement strand
TCAGAATCGATGATTTAAGAGGGATCCACACATGCTTCTTAACATCTGTCTCATTCCTCAATCTCATGTGGACAGTGCAAGCAAATAATGTTAATCACACCTGAGGGTGTATCTGGCTGTCTAGTATGCATTTTTAAAATGATCCCCTTACATGCAAACTTCAATACAGGAGCAATTTCACCAACTCGACTGACACCAAGCAGGTTGGGGCAAGGATGAATGAGGCTGTGGGTGAATGTTTATGACATATTGGCTGTGTCATCTGTCCAAATATGCTGTGTAGGTAGGTAGCTCACTACATTTTAAGACACAGCTATCTTGAGGTTGTGTAGGAAGCGCCCAGCATTCACAAAGAACAGTACATCGTAAAGGTACTTTTAGTGCACTACATCTGCTTTTTTAAAAATGTGAATACACTACTCGCACTACTTATACTACAAAAAGGCATAGAACACTGTATAAGTATGCAAAATGGGACAAAAATGCAGACATTAGACCACTTCCATTCTGACCGCTCAGTAAAATACAGTCAGTCATTACTAAATATTTTGCTATTGTGAATATATCACTGGATTTATTACATGTCTGGTTACTAAATAAATAATAAATGTTTTTAATGAATGAATGAGTTTGAGTTTATATTATTTTATTAACTGAGAAAAAAGAACGTGTGGAGAGTGACGTAAATCATGACGTAAATAGGCCTTCTCAAAATCCTTGAGAGCTTCCTTTAGGTTTTTATTTTTATTTATTATTATTATTATTATTTACAAGTAATATAATCTTTGTGGTTGACATTGCTGAAATTCGAGACTTTCACGTTTTGTTCTACAATATAAATTACATACTCACACAAACCCACACTTCGAAAAATAATATCTGGAGTGTGAACATAGTCATCAGCAGTGTTGGGGAAAGTTACTTTGAAAAGTAATGCATTACA
>NW_015512572.1:20847-21461 GCF_001515645.1 Sinocyclocheilus grahami | reverse complement strand
GCATTCAAAATCCACTTGGCTCAAAAATCTGAGGGGGCACGTGACCCCTCACTTTGAATGGGCATGACGCCTCTGCTCTCAACTACACACAAATATAAATAAAAAATGATAATGTAATATCCAAGCCAAGCCCTCTCCCACCCTCTATCCATCTCATTTCTCATCTGTCCTCTCTTTACCCTCATCCAATTGTACCTAACCTGCTAATTAGAGAGTCTAGAATCACTGTTTTGTTGGTACAGAGAAACGCTGTATCTATACTGTATAAATGTCTGTGGCCATATTCAGAAATTGAGTAAATGTTTGAAAAACTGTCCCTAGGTGTTGCTCTGACACACAGAGGACTCGACTCAAAGAACAGCAGATTGTGAATCTGTTATTTGAAGCAAATAACAAGGCTCACAGCTTTGTTTAACAGTAGGGCCTGGGGAAAATTACAGGGTTTTCCAGCAACATAGTGATTCTAGAATGTTCCAGCTGTGCCACCTGAACAACAGTGTGCTTTTACTAAGAAAGATACAAAATACATAAATGCAAAACACAGAAACCTGTAATGTCATATACAAGCTTAAAGAAATAATTTTTACACAGCATGTTTACTCATATTTTTGGTT
>NW_015512572.1:18591-20699 GCF_001515645.1 Sinocyclocheilus grahami | reverse complement strand
GTGGGATCCAGTTTGATTTTGGATCCATTGACTTTCATTATGTACAAAAACAGTTTGAAATGTCTTCTTTTGTGTTCCACAGAAGAAAGAAAGTCATCTAGGTTTAAAACGATAACGAGGACGAGTAAATGATGACAGAATTTGTTTTTGTGTGAGTAATGACTTTAAAGTATAAAGTCTTAGGGTTTCACAAAACTAACACAGAGCAGAAAAGGCTGAAGGTGTTTAATTTGATGTTTCAATATAAATAATGAAAAACATAGTGATATTAATAGTGTTGGAAAAAGATGAAACTGAATAGTATATTGGGACAGTAAGTTCGTTATGATTTCTGCTCAGTAAGTAGATCATTTCCAAAAACGCTCAGCACTTTAATTATCCAAAAAGAATTATGTTGAGTCTATATAAACTAGTGAATGCTTAATCCCGTTATGAGGCGTTTTAAAAGACAAAGAAGGATCTGACCTGTCCTCTTACTAACCCATGTGTAATAATTACAGAGTTAGGTGAAAGTCTTTGAATATGTTTGGGCTGTTGAATGGAATTCAGTGCAGTTCAGAGGAAATGAGATGATTGAGTTAGTTCTGTAACTCTTCCACAACTCTCAGACTTGAGCTTAATGGGTCCATGCATTCAGATATATGGTTTGAATGGGATTCTCACACACTCTCTTTCTTTTCTGTCACCACTGGCTTTTGGTTTTAGCTCAAAACATATAGGTGTGGGACATGCAGGCATGGTCTAAAATATCTAAGGCAAAAATATGAATATTTGACCATATGAAGACTGATATGAATGACAGCTTGATTATTTTACCAGCGTTGAATGTACAGCTGGACAGTGTGTATAATGGCACATCCATATGCTCCATGCAGATCGTGGCCAAAGCGTATAGTGGTCTGTAGGGTTGACTAATCGGGGTAATGGCACGAGTGCAGTTCACTATCAAAATTATACACAGTAAGTGCAGTAATGCAAAAAAAGGCTGTACTGCACTATTCAACAACATGAACTAATCGACATAACCAGGGTGCAGCACAGCATGAAGAGTAACATCCAGTGTCCACAGTGACTTTTCTGCTTTGTTTTGGGTACAAGAACACTGCATTAAGCCGCGCTCTATTTCACAGAGTTGTACTACAAAGATTGGCTTGGTAACACAATCAGGACACAGTACGTACCCTTATCAATATAATGCCAGATTTACATTTATTGCCCCTCCCAAACAGAAACCCACCCTCAGTTCAACATCATAGCCCCTCCCACAATCTTTCAAAAAAGAAAACTGTACAGCTAAAATGAATTAATCTTCTCTTTCCTCCATCCCCTCTCTTCTCCTCCATCAGAGCACTCTTATTTCCACCGCCATCCTCTACGTCTCTGGAAATCTTGTTCTTACTTGTCTCTTTTCTTCTTCTTTTTTAATCACTGTGAAAGTGTAAAGGTTGTTAATGAACGCACACTACTGGCTATCATTTAGCTGCTTAAAGTAATACAATATTTGAGATTAAAAACTATTGTCTATTTAAGGATCATATTGCAGGCCTCAAGAACTAATTAATTGTCATTTTAAATCTTTACCAATCTTCTAAATTTTTCAGCAAGACGTTTTCTATCGTTTAGAGAAGTTTTTATCATTTAAAATACTAAAAAATTTAGTATGATCACTTAGTCTTTTATTAATTTTAATAAGTACAAGGTCAGAATAAGTATGTTGTTTTATTTTTACATAAATGTATCTGTTACACTGAATGACAATTTTATTGTGATTTTAAGGACATTTTTGTTGTACATTAAACAGTTTTGGTACTGTGTTCTCTTGAATCAACACCAGTTCAGGACCACCATGCTAAACTTTGCCTTTGACCCCTCACCTGTTCTGCATGTGATTTGTTTAGCAGACCAGCCTCTTCATTGCCTTTATCACTGGACTTCATCTCCACCACAATACCACCTTTCATCTCCCCAGATGGCCTGGAAGGAGGAAGTGACAGATAAAGAATATATGGAAATGTGAACAGGATGTGCCAATGTTGGTTATCATGGTTCTTGCTACTCACACTTCCTTCTTGTCCTTTTTCCCACAGCTCAGCTTGCCCTTCTTACTA
>NW_015512572.1:17133-17639 GCF_001515645.1 Sinocyclocheilus grahami | reverse complement strand
TTTTTCCAACCATTTTCAACACTGATAATAAAAAAATTCTTGAGCATTTCTGAAGGATCATGTGACACTGAAGACTGGAGAAATGGATGATGAAAATTCAGCTTTACCATCGTAGGAATAAATTACATTTTAAAGTATATTAAAATAGAATTCACTTATTATAAATTGAAATAAATAATATTTCACAATTTTACTGTTTATTTTGTATTTTATTTAATCAAATATATGCAGCCTTGGTGAACATAAGAGATGTCTTTCAAAAACATAAAAAAACTATAAAAGAAATGTCTACAAGGCTATGCAACTCAAGCACTTCCGCACTGCTCATCATTTTATAAATAGTATCAAGCTGTATTTTGGCTCATGAATATCATGAACAACATCAGCACACACCAATTAATATTCATGAGCATTGTGTTTCTAGATATTGATGTCACAACCCTTTGCCTATAATCCACCCTCCCAAAAAATTTATAAATAAATAAATATGTATATATATATATATA
>NW_015512572.1:2402-2937 GCF_001515645.1 Sinocyclocheilus grahami | reverse complement strand
ACTGAAATCAAATAAAGCTAAATAAATATATCCAAAAACTAAAACTAAAAAATTATGAAAATATAAAGATATTTATTAGTATTAATAAACACCTAATAGTACATGAATAATTCTAAAATAAAACTTAAATAAATTATTAAAAATAAAAATTAACTAAAGTTTTTTTAGCTTGAAATTTTCATTATATGGAAAACTGGCCAGTAGTTTCTTCAACATTTTAAGGATATCCTGTGGATTTAGAACAACAATGGTGAAGGATTAATTTTTTTCACCATAAAAGTGTGAAATAAAAACAAAACCAATTGATATAATCATATTCAGCATGCAGACTAAAGACTCAAAGGACTTTAAGAAAAATAGGTAGTGTAAAGCAACTTCAGAACAGGAAGTGGGGCATCTTTAAATAAGCTGCCAAGTACAAAATGATTAAACATGAGGTACAGGAGTCCTGCTGTGAGCATGTACAGTGGTGTGAAAAAGTGTTGGCCCTCTTCCTGTTTTGTTAATTTTTTGCATATTTGTCACACTTAAAAGA
>NW_015512572.1:0-985 GCF_001515645.1 Sinocyclocheilus grahami | reverse complement strand
GGAGAGGGGCATGATAGGTCCATGTACGGCCTGACATCAGTCATCACTGCCGTGATGAGACAAGAACAGGTGCCAGAGCACCAACAGCAGCTGCTGGCTCTCTCACACCCTCAGTCCCAAGGCAAGAGAAGAGATCGGGGGGAGCAGAAAAAGACAGACATACACATAAAGAATAAGAAGTGAAACTGGGGTTGAGTAATAATATGACATAAAGGTAGAAGGAAATTGCTAGAAGCAAAATGACACAACGGAAAATTGAAAAAGTCAATTTTGTTTAGTCTACCAATAGGTTGATTGTAGCTTAGCAATACTTAGAACAACGATAAAGTTTTTCCATTTCCCCTATAGTCATCTATTAGACCAGCAAACTAAGACAAAGTGAAACTGTGTGAACTTCAGTTACCCTAGCCAGGCCTTCAGAGCATTGTTTGCATCTCCATACACTTTCCTGAAGTGTGTGAGCCAGTCACAAACAACAAACGCAGACATTATACAACAAAGGAAGCTTCTGTTCTAAGGTCAATATACTTTACTCAATTTATAATTCCTGTTTGAGTCAAGTGCATGACTGCCATTGAATAGAAAGTGGTCACATCTGTTCCTGGTTACACATTTTCACAGACATAAAATTGAGGTTTAACATTTGCAATTAGGTTTAACTAACTGAGGTTTACAGACTCTATAGTCTGTGTGTGTGTGCGGTCAGATTCTTCTGCTAAACCAGTACATCAAAAGATTGTGGGAATTTATCCTTTGGCTCCCGCAGAGCATTACGTTCCTCCACCTCATGCATCTCTCCCTGCCGTTCTGTTTTCATTTCGGGACCACAGACCTGTGAAAAGTGACACTAGAGTATACTGTATATTTACAGTCATGCTGTTATGACTTGTAAACACAGGCTTGTTATTGGTTGTTAAACATTCAGCTATGCTTCACATTATTCACTAGCCTTATACACTCCTCTGCACTTCACTCTGGTAAACAA
>NW_015512571.1:8276-8507 GCF_001515645.1 Sinocyclocheilus grahami | reverse complement strand
CCCCTGGAGCTCAGCTTTCATGGTTACAGGCGCCATCTTACTCCCATGCCCAAAGGGGTAGGCAGGATGTGCCTGAGAAGGGCCCCCGGAGCCACCTTTCCATCACTTATCTCCAAGCCCGACGGCAGGCGCAACCGCGTCCTCCCATTGGGAACCGCACCGCAGGCGCGGGAGAGATCGGAGCCTTGCCCGGGAAAGGTGCTCCATCCTGGGGAAGATCTCCGGCAGGGG
>NW_015512571.1:6093-7617 GCF_001515645.1 Sinocyclocheilus grahami | reverse complement strand
GATAGACCCCGAGTCCCCCTATCCGACGATGCCTCCCCCGAGTCGATAGCCCACCGGGCGCCGGAGATAGCAGCCGCGGTCGAGGTCGGAGCTTTCCCCGAGAGAGGTGCTCCATCCCGGGGAAAGCCTCCGGAGACGGGGTGGGTAGAAGTTTGACCCACGCCCGATCAGGAACGCCGAGGTCTCGGAACTTGAAACTCTGGTCGAAGATAGACCCCGAGGCCCCCTATCCGACGCTGCCTCCCCCGAGTCGATAGTCCCCCGGGGGCCGGGGATAGTGCCCCCCAAAGTTGAACATTTTGACCGGCTATATCTCGCCAAGGCCGGGGCTTAGGTATTTGAAACTCAGGTCGAAGATAGACTATGGAATACAGAATTTGAAAATCAGAACAATCTGAAACGTTCATACAGAGGACTGCGCGGCAGCCTTCCGGCAGCTAAAAGCCGCTCTCACAGACGCTCCTGTCCTGGCCTACCCTGATCCCAACCAACCTTTCCTTGTGGACACTGATGCCAGTAACGTGGGGGTTGGGGCCGTACTCTCCCAGAGGGGGGAGACTGGAGAGCGAGTGGTAGCCTACTATAGCTGCAGCCTCAGTCGCCCAGAAAGAAACTACTGTGTTACCCGGAGGGAGTTGCTAGCGGTGGTCCTGGCGGTCCGGCACTTCAGGCCCTACCTCCTGGGCACCAGGTTCACACTGAGGACCGACCACGCTAGCCTCACCTGGATGCTGAACTTCCGCCAGCCAGAGGGTCAGGTGGCAAGGTGGCTGGAGATTCTCCAAGAGTATGACTTCGAGGTTCAGCTCTCCAGACGTCCATGCCTCGCTGACGAGTGTCGGTATTGTGCTCGCCAGGAAGAACGAGGTCTGGGGCCATCGTCGGCTGCAGCAGGGCCGGGTGACAGCGGTGGAGATGGGGAACCATTCACCATCGAGCAGCTGAGGCAACAGCAGGTGAATGATCAAGTGTTGGTAAAGGTGAGGGACTGGTTGGAGGCCCGAACACGGCCGGACTGGCCAGCTGTGTCCTCCCAGGGGCCCGAGATCAAGCCGAGATGTTCACCCGGTTCGGGGTGCTGGACGAGCTTCATAGTGACCAGGGGCGGAACTTTGAAAGCCGGTTGTTCAGTGAGGTGTGTCAACGGCTGGGGTTGAAGAAAACAAGAACCACTCCTCTCCACCCTCAAAGTGATGGACTGGTTGAGCGGTTTAGCCGCACTCTGGCCACCCAACTTGCCATCTTGACCAGTCAGCACCAGAGAGACTGGGACCAGCATCTGCCCCTGGTCCTGTGGGTGTATAGGACAGCAGTGCAAGAGTCGAGCCAGTGCACACCGGCGGCGCTGATGTTTGGGAGAGAGCTCCGCACACCAGTGGATTTGGTGTTCGGGACACCCCCCGAACCGGAGATTGCTGGTGGCCCAGAACTGGACTACTTCCGGCGATTGAAGGAGCATCTGAGCACGGTCCATCAACTGGCCAGAGAGGCTCTGGAGGACGCTGGAGCCCGCCAGAAGCGGGC
>NW_015512571.1:1678-2381 GCF_001515645.1 Sinocyclocheilus grahami | reverse complement strand
ACATAATAAATAATAGTTTAGCAAACTAATGTTACATTGCAAATATGAAAACATTTGTATTTGTGCTCAATGACAAATGTACGTTTCGTTTTATGTTCGTTTTAAGTAAATTCATTTTGGTTAGACATTTATTTGTACTTTATAGTAAGTGCCATTATAATTTGTTTTCATTTGTAATTGTGTTAATAGCTTTGTATTGTAGTTTTATAGCTACTTATATTTTCTGTTATTTATCTTCTTTCTGAATACTGGTCACATTTAAAGGATTAACTAACAACTTATGTGTAACTTGTTTTTTCCCTCTCAGTGCCATTTTGACAATGCCGGTTTTTTTAAAAGAAAAACATTATAAATGATTCTTTAACAATTTATCTGATGTGTTAATTATGAAAATTCTTACTGTCAGTTAATGGGTCAATGTCAGCATCCCTACCCAGAAACACCTACTATAACTTACCTATTAATCTTACCTGTTTTATCTCTGAGTTTCCATCCCTGCCTGAGGTCATGTGACAGTTTATCAGCTAATAACATGTAACAAGGCAACTTTTGCCATTTAATAACTTTATTGATAACTTCTAAATGTTAACTATATTTGAAGGGATTTTTTCATGTTTCAAATTGGTATAAAATGGAAATTGCAGTTGACTTAACTACCCTATTATGACGTATTTCCAGTAGTGTGCATGTGTATAATCAAGAT
>NW_015512571.1:0-513 GCF_001515645.1 Sinocyclocheilus grahami | reverse complement strand
AAGGGTGTAGAGTTACATTCAAGCTATTTTAAGGCATGAGAAAAATATTTTCACAAGAAAAAACATTTAAATGATATTTTTACATTTAAATGAGTTTTAAGGGATAAAATATTTGACTACAGGGGGACTTAATTTTTTTTACATGATATGCAATTTCCACCAGTCTGTTCAATGTGTTAATGAGATTTTTGAAAGTGATGATCTTTAATAATTCAGATACCTGTTGAAATGCACATGTAATTATATACTTGCTCGTATCTGGAAAGTTGTGTTAATAAAAATGATGTTGAAAGAGAATGTTGCAACACTGCTAACCAGAAAATAACATTTTATTAAACTAAACTTTGTAATGTTCAAATAAATATTTTTAGAATGTTGTATTTTTAATAAAATGTAGGTGGAAAGAACATTGTAGGAACATTATTGCTAACCATAAAAATAAAGTTCCAGCAACGTTAGGCAAACTGGGCATTTTAACGTTCTTGGAATGTTCCATATAAACGTTCATAGAAC
>NW_015512570.1:7720-8516 GCF_001515645.1 Sinocyclocheilus grahami | reverse complement strand
TATTTTACATCAAAGGGGTTCATGACTAAAAATGTGGGAATATTTGGTCTAAAATATGGGTTTAAAAGAAATCATACAAAACAAAAAATCTGGGAACGCCCATTGGATGCATACATCCATAAGGACTCACAGAACTTCTCTGGTTTGACTGATATCAACATGCAGCAACACAGATCATGCAAAGCATTCATCTGAAATTCAGACCAAAATGTGTTACATTTTTGAAAGCAATAGTTTTTTTATACCCTTTATCAACATTCAGTGATACACTAGCATAAGAAATCACTAAATTAGAGACCCTCCCTTGAAATCCAATCACAGTGTTCACAAGAGGCACATTTGAGATGCAAATAAAAACTAGGTGTAAACACAGATGTCTCATTTGACCACTTGTGATTGGATCAACTGAGAATGAAATGAATGGTGTAAACAGGTCTTATGTGAGTGTATGGGTTACAGTACCAAGTCCAACCAGCCTCTTTCTTCTCTGACTGGCAGTGTTTTTCCAGTTCCTCATTGTTGCCTCTTGTTAGCATCTCCCCTCATTAACAAATCTTTCGGCCGCCACTGCGTGAGAGAGATGTGACTGGGCTTCAGAGAATGAGCAAAGGCGGCAGTGAAACACAGTCACAAACATACAATCTAGTTTTTCCATTTCACTCTTTCTTACCCTCTCACACATCCTCTGTCTGTCTGTCTGTCTCTCTCTCTCACACACACACACACACACACTTGCTCTGTTTATTCACGCCCATGCAGGATAACAATCTCCTGTCGCCCACCATCTTTTCTCATC
>NW_015512570.1:5405-7325 GCF_001515645.1 Sinocyclocheilus grahami | reverse complement strand
TGAAATTAAATGAAATTAAATGAAATGTATATATAAGCAAAAGGAAGTAAAAGGGATGGAAAGCAAGAGAAAAAAAGGAAAAAGAGCAAGGAAAGGAAAAAGGAGGGAGAAGTCAAAGGAAGAGGAAGTAAAAATTAGAAATGGTAAGCGAAAAAAAACAAGAGGACACAAGGAAAGGAAAAGGAAAAGAAAAAGACAGCAAAAAACAAACAAAAGAAGAAAAGTCAAGGTAAAGGCAGAAAAGGAAATAAATGGACAAAGGATACTAATTCAAGGAAAAAGACAAGAATGGACAGCAGGAAAGAAAAGAAACAAAAGGAAACTTAAAGTAAAAGGAAACACGCTGTACAGTAACATCAGACCAAGTAACAATGTTCACACTCACCTAATTAGGAGGTTTTTGCTGTGTAAATTCTAAGCTCACTTATTTGGCTCCACTTGAAAGATGTGAAAAATCAGAAACAAAGTAGAAAAGAAAAAGAAAAAGATGAAAGATGGATATGTGATAAAACTGCAGGGAGAAGGGGTCTTCGCTGAGGGGGAATGGAAGAGAAGCTCCATTACATTTTAATGGGAGGAGCCATGACCTCCAGCACCACCTTATGGCAGGTCAGGAGAAGGTTAACCCTCCAGGGGCAGAAGAATCATGGGAAATAAGGTTTTTAGAGGTCACTGGTTAATGCGTTTATCGCTCCCTCTCTGCGACTCCTACACTAACCTTCAGCAGGCATAAACATGTGATGGGAAAACAGGGAATTGCGAGACGAGGCCAGTGAAAGACCGGGTGGGCATCTCAACGTGCGGTTTCTGAGCAGGCCCAGTGTGCTTCTCACCTTCTCTTTCGGCAAGCTCTACATGCTAAGTGAGAACATTGTTCCGGTCAATTTGTTCCTTTCAGAGCCCCAGTGGGCAGTGTCCTTTAGCCTGACAGCACACTGAGAGAAAACACTCTGTCTGGAAGGGTCTGACATCAAGACAAGTGTGAGGGAGAGACAGAAAGACGTAGGGAGAGAAAGAAAGACTGAGCTCTGTGCCAAAAAGGGAGGGACAGCGAAAGGGACGGTTTGAGATATGGAGAAATCGAGGGCTGACAAAAGGAAAAAAGAAAAGGGAAGGAAACTGGATGACAGTAAAAGACTGATAAAGAGGACGCCAATGACATGGAGGGAGTTATGGGGCCCTGCATTGGGGAGTACGAGTGAACGGCACCCCTACGCCCATGGACCGCCTCGAAAAGGGTCCACCGGGGGGCGGGGGTGGGGTTAAGCAGCCGCAGGTGGCGCAAAACCCCAAGGGCAACTGTAAGCGTGCATGTGTGTTCGTCCGCGCGTGTGCCCCCTGTGCCCAGAGCACCTGTTCCCTCGGCACACTGGCCTCAACACTTGCACTGAGGGGTGAAGTGCGGCTGTTGGGGGGAAAGGGCCAACTTGAACAGGGCACCTATTCAAGAAAACTTGGAACACTCTCTCTATTTCCCTTCATCCACCTTTTCTAATCCCTCCCAATCACATTTCAGAATATCCTTCAAATTACATCCCAGTAAAATCAGCAGGAGGGTTGCTCGAGCTCAGAGCACATTGATAAGGTTGCACATCTCAACTTAAGGCAGGTAATAAAACAGCTCTGTGTTTGCTGGGGATTAGAACGGCTCCGCTGAACAGTCTGTTAAGATGTAAAGTGCATTAAAGACAATGGCAACAGCAGAATTTAAGTTGTTGAGAACGAGAACAGAAACATAACCGGGTCATTGACATTACTAACTTTTTGTCCACTCAGTTTATTCAAAAATACATTAAAAATCTAATTCACACATACAATACTTGAATACACCCGTTTTATAATAAGCGTTTTATTTATAATCCTGGAAAGGATTAAGAAAATTTGTTTGATGATCTGAATCTTTTAAGTGTGACAAATATG
>NW_015512570.1:527-1296 GCF_001515645.1 Sinocyclocheilus grahami | reverse complement strand
AGTAAAGGTGCCTCAAAAGGCACTTTTTAACAACCAGGCAAAAGGACTTTCTCTCTTCCTCACAATGACATTTCTTCTCTGATGACGTGTGCACTGCCGCGAGGGCGGGACAATAATCCCACCTTTCCAGGAACCTGTTCAATTAATTCTTAATTGCCCTTTTTCTCGTTTAAGAAGTACTCCAATAGGGAAGAAAAGACGATCTCAACTTCTGTTCCATTTCAACTTTAAATACCATTCTGCATTGTGCAGGCGGTAACAAAGCTTAGAGGGCGATGGAGTTAAGGCCTGTTCGCGCATAAACGTTTGCAGCACACTTGGTTCACACCAAAGGACGTTACGTAACTATTAGGCCTACTAAAGTTTTATTAATTGTTAATTCTTTGAGAATATGACAGTTCACACCACAACTACAATGAAAACACAACAAAGGAACAATTACAGTCTGACACACTTCGGAAAGCAACAAGGAATAAAAGCATTTGCATTCAGATTCTTGCACAATGCTTTATAATACATAGCAGCAATAGAGCCAGATGCCATATTTTGGTATTTTAGTGCAGTGTTATGCTGCGTTGTCTTTACACTGAATTTGAAACAAGTATGCCTTAAGATGGCTTAAACTCTCTCAATATGATAATTTGCTTTCTGTTATGTGCATATCAGTGGCAGAATGATAAATAATAGCCTGTATCAAGTCAATTAAAACACTCCAATATATTCTATTCCTTTCTGTGGCTTTTTTTGGGGCCAATCTCAATTGAAGATT
>NW_015512570.1:0-517 GCF_001515645.1 Sinocyclocheilus grahami | reverse complement strand
TTAATTTAATTTGGAGACCGAGAGAGCGAGCTGGAAAAACATCAAAATAAAGTCATATTTTCACAGCAAATGCTGTTTAAAATATAAGCTACAAATATGAATATTGAAACATTAAATAATAATGAATACAAATGTCAATAGCCTACATTATAAATGAAAAAAGGAGAATACATATTCTGTTTTGACGTTAAAAAAGTTTAAGGCTAGAAACGTATTTTACGCTATTATGCAGACCTAAGCACAGTCCCATTTTAAGGTCACCATGGAATCAGACTTGACCATTTTTATTTATTCATTCCTTTTTAATGCAATACTGCAGTGTTTATTATTAATTATTTATCCGTGCACAACATTATTTTAAAACGTATATATGTTCCCTGGTAATCAAAACATTAACTTTCTCTCTTCCTTTTTTTTTCTTCTTCTTTTTTCCCCCCTTATTAGGATTAGCAACAAGTATACAAAAATATACAACCCTAGTAAGAACAAAAATCACAAAACAAAATGAAATAAAAAA
>NW_015512569.1:7719-8513 GCF_001515645.1 Sinocyclocheilus grahami | reverse complement strand
GATAGATAGATAGATAGATAGATAGATAGATAGATAGAATACTAAATATATGTTATATACATTTCTGTAAACATTTTAAATCAAAATATTAAAATTCAAACCAAATCAAAACAAAACAAACCATTTAAATTAAAATTGCAAATAAAAAATCCTGTTTGCCCAGCCTGGTCTCATGTTTATACGTAGGCATTAATACGTAACATTTACAAGCACAAAACGTACACTTTTGTAAGTTTTTAATCATGCTAAAACGTACAATTTAGACGTATTTCAACGTTTAAAACGTACAAATCGCTACGTATTTTTAGCTAAAAAACGTAAAAATATTTACGTATCTTTTATATCATTTAGATATTCATATCAATGCATTTTATCATTTTATCAATAAGCGATTTCGATTTTTAGACCCCTTAACCTACCTCAAACCTAAACCTACCCATTTAATAGCGAATATGCACTTTTATCATTTTATTAATACGCAATTTAGATTTTTTGACTTCTTAACCTATCCCCAAACCTTAACCTACCCATTTTATAGCGATATATATATAAAGTATATAAAACGCAAATGACCGAAATACACAGGAAAATAAAACATTTAGTAACAATATAGCATTAAAATATATTTATAGTCACTCATTAATAAACATTTCTGTACAGTATAAAAAACATGACAGACAGATAAATGCAATTAACGTTACAATCATTTATGTATTGCAAAAATGTCAAAAGCAGCTTGTTGGTAAAAAATGTTGTTAATCGCTGAAAATATTATCCAGATAATTTTCCCGATC
>NW_015512569.1:4563-6425 GCF_001515645.1 Sinocyclocheilus grahami | reverse complement strand
TGTGTGTGCGCTTCGAGGAGACAGAACAAGTGAGACAGGGGCCTCCTAAAAAAGTCGGTAAACAAATAAAAAAAACAAATATTGCAAAATATAATTCATTTATCCAGCAGAAATGGCTGTGTTAGGGGTGCGGCTGCTTAAAGCATCGTCTGAAAACAACAGGACTGCTAATCGTGTGAACATGTCACGCCTAATTGCTTCCTGTATCTCTAACATCACTGATGGCTATCTTTACCTAAGACAAGGTGGTATTAAGCTGAAGAATGGATTGCTTGCATACGGCTTTTTACCAATCGGAGAATCTGGTTTTTGTGCACACCCTCTATTTCCCCCTCATAGTACAGAAGATCATTAAGCAATCAATACATTTGTTTTGCACGAATGGATATGGCCATTTGTTTAATCTTAAACAGCACTTATGGGCTCCAGACGTGCGCCTCAAACAGATCTCCAGTTTTACAGAGGAGATGAAAGCGTCTCTGAATTGCAAAAAAACATTTTCTTAATCGGTATGTGTGTCTTGTTTTCCAGTAAAAATATCTAAACATCGTTAAATAAGATAAATTGACTTGAGGGACAAAATTGCATAAGAGAATATGTCTTGAATTAAGTTTATTTTTCATACCCCACAGCTTTTTTTTTCATGTTTTAAACATAAAACTCACTAAATTTTATTAGATATATGCATTAAACATTTGCCAGTGGGGTACGAAAAATAAACTTAATTTAATATTCTTTGACAACAATGTTTGTTATTTTACGAAATTGCCTCTCGAGTCAATTTTTCTTGTTATAAGCATATTTATTTATTTATTTTAACTGTAAATCATTAAAATTACTAAATAAGAAAATTATTTTTTTGGCAGTGTACTAACCAGTAAAGTGTAAGAAGCCGTTGGAAGACAGCCCCTTTTAATTTAATTAGAATTATTAAACTCTGCACAAGTTGAAGGACATAAAATGGGGGCAATTTTGTCTTCTTTCTCTGGGTCCTGAGAAGTCAAATAGCCTCTCAAGATACACTGTCATAATAATTGATTTCTAAATAAATGAGCATAAATCTGATCACCTGTGAATGGAGTGAATGTTTTTGTTGATGGAAGTAGGTCATTCTTTGAAACTATCTGGCCATAATCTCATCATATATGCTGTCAGATGAATTCTGATTTGTGCTGCAGCGCGACCAAATCAATTTACTCATGCACAGGCCCAGACAGAATGTGCAAACGTTTCAGTGAAATTCCATTTAAGCATCCTAAAATGTGCTGTACTGTTTGCATGATCGAATTAATAAAATCATTCAATAAATTAATTTGTATAAAATATAATAAAATATTATATATGTAAACACTTATTTATTTATTTGTTCTCCATCTTAAGTAAATTGCCTTTAATTAATCACATTACTTAGTGCACCTTTAATTTCTGTCACTAAAGCCGATGAAATTTAGCCCATTTTCTTTGCTGTAAGTGTAAGAATTCTTGAGACCAAGCACATGGTTTCATTATTGATGGTTTTTATTTTGTTTTTCCACACCTGGTTTTAAAGTGTAGAAAAGACAGAATAGAATCAAAGGGAAAGCAGCACATTTGTAAGACTGCATAATTTATTGAAGACAAATGATTTTCAGCAGTATATGTGCAGCAGAGAGACACTTGTGCTGCAAGATCCCAAGAGGACGTGCCAAAACTAACACCACTAGTCTGGGGCTTTTGTTTCGGCATGCATTCTTCAAGATGCAAAATACACCATAGGCCTAACAGCTTTCACTCCATCTGCAGCATACAAACAGGTTCCAACATGTGGATTGGGAGTTCTCAGTCTTGCAGAGATAGACTCTGGACTACCAACATTTATTCTG
>NW_015512569.1:1721-3668 GCF_001515645.1 Sinocyclocheilus grahami | reverse complement strand
GAGGGAATCGTTTGCGAACGGAGGAGGCAGCCATATAAAAAAAAAACAATAAAAAATTCTGAATGACAAATCCTTCAAGATGCAGTGGAAATGAATTGCATAAGAATAGCACACTGTGTTTTCCTTTAAAATATAAAAAAAAGGGATTTAGAAATGCTAACAGAGCCAACTAATGAGCCAAGACACTCTCACATGGCATTTAATTCAAGTTAATGCAAAATCTTGTACTTTCATTTCCAGTCGGCACGGTCAGCATTTCTGAGGACCCCAGGCATCTCACTGAGGAAATATTCATCATATCTCTTATTAATAATTCATCTTGCACGACTTTGACCCTCTCAGAACTTAAAATGACTGCCCTCCCTTCGTTTTCCGAAGCCACGCTTGGAAGGAGACACTCAAACCTTACGAAAAACACAAACCCAATGAACATGTCAACCATTCCCCCTATATACAGCCACAAACACCCAGAACCTTTTATTCTCATCAACACACACACACACACACACAAGAGACATTAAACATTTCCGTAGGGAACTGAAGATGTATCAATCAAAGTTTAATTTTTTTCCTCCTTAAACTGTTTCTGTCTCACTCTCTCTTTCTGCTCTTGTACTTCCTTCTCTCTTCTCTTCAGTGGTTTACAAAGTCCCCGTTGCCCAGTTCCTCTCTCTTCCATTTCCACGCCGGTTTAGTGGTTTGAATGATTAATAAGCAGCTGGGAGCAAGGATCAAGTCGCATCTGTTATGCCTTAATATCTGAAAGTAAAGTTCTAATGGGAAAAAGAGCAAAACTGCGGTCCATTCTGACATTTTTCCAAAATGAGCATCCCAGAAATCTGGCTATACTATTTTCATAATTCTATTTTCAGTTCCCATGTGCTTGATTTTAGTGTTCATAATATACAAACAAGTGTTTACTCTGTGTGTCTACAGCCTTGTAGCTGTGATATTACATTAGGTGTTTTTAACTAAAAGCACAGCATGCATACCATAGTACAAACAAACAGACTGGATTGCTATCATTAACAGGGGCTCTAAAAGGTATTTGGACACTTAATGTAAGAATTCCATTATAATAAACTATAATAAAAATGTCAAACCAATTTATAAGGAATTAAGTTTTAAAAATGGATGGACTGTTCAAAAAAAAGATTAAAATAGTTTTGAAATGTTGAAACATCTTCATGCATTTAATATTATGAACTACACCTATGATTTTAACATTCACGGCAATGATCTGGACTCTTTGTAATAAGCCGTTACAAAAATGGAACTGAGGAATGCTCTTGCATTTGGAGAAGGTGTGGTACAAATAGATATATACGAAAAGTTTTGGTTTGATATTTTAATGTATAATTACATTAATACTTTTAGGCATGTATCTTCTAGTGATAGACTTTTATATCAGATATTTGACCATTTTTATATTATTAAAATCATCAGATGGCCTTGGTTCTCTTGGCTAATTAACAAGTGTTTAAGTGTTTGTTGCCCTGTGTGTCAATTGTAAAAATAAGAGGCATCTCCGATTTATAATGAATAGTTTATCTACTGGATTTAATTAAATATTATGCCAAATGTGTGTTTGCTTCATGTACTCATTTCAAATAATTTGCTAACAGCAAAATATATTATATAAACATACTGTGGGCATTATATTTGCAGTCGAAAAACCCTATCATATCAACCACTAATATCGTCCAAATATTGACATCATTTCAAAAACACGAAAATTATGTCTTCTGAACCTTTAGTAATGCACAATAATTAATCTTCCAGTCTATTAACTGAGTGTTATTGTACATTTATGTTCTAATTTGCTGTTCTGAGTCTATTTATTGTGTTTTTAAGAAAACCTTGGCATTAAAAAAAGGAAAATAAGTCAATAAGATATGACATATTGAATTTAGCCCTTTTCTTCATGCTGGTACATTAAGTACAGAA
>NW_015512569.1:0-686 GCF_001515645.1 Sinocyclocheilus grahami | reverse complement strand
ACACACCTTTTTGCAACAAAACTGTCATGTTTGTACAAACGTGCACTACAGTCCTATAACTTTATTTCTTTGCAAGAGGAGGATATTCCTCCTACCTTCTAAAGCCACTCACCGCTGTCTGCATGACAGATCACCTAGACATGAAACACATCTAAATGCAGCCGCTGAGCACGGCTCTACCCCAGCGCTCACTATCCCACCACCGGGTAAACTTCTCGATGTGCAGGCTCAAGCAGGAACTTTTAGCATGCTTCCCGTCTCATGAGTTTTCACAGGGATTTGTCTCCTTTTGGAGGCGCTCACTACTCTGCTGTGACGGCCTGTCAACGTCAGCCTGCAGATCGCCTGCAGCCCCTCTTCAAACCATTAATCTAAATTAGTGCTCTGACAAAGTGTCAAAACATTGAAGCCCAAATGTGATGTATGCTCCAGAGGACCCCACCCATTTTCACCCATCTCATGACATTGACGTGTGTATACAAGTAAAAGTACAAAGGATAATCAAAATGATTGCAGGAAAAACCCAAGAAATTGGTTAGAATGGGACTACAAGCAATTTTAGTGATGAGGAACGATCTGTGATCAAGCCCTTGAGATCTCAAACGCTCCCCATGAGGAATGACAGGAGTGCTTCACTTTCAAACTGTAATAAGAAAAAAAAGAATTATAAGTGGTGCGTTCGCCAT
>NW_015512568.1:7178-8516 GCF_001515645.1 Sinocyclocheilus grahami | reverse complement strand
AAAAAAATGAATAACATAAACTTGTTTTTTCATCCCAATAAGGCTGCTCGCTTTAGACATTTCAGTATTTGAATAATATTCCTTTTTGTTGGCTACCAACACTAGTTAGAGTCAGAGCAGCACATACAAGCTTTATTTAGACAGCCGTAAATAGCAGATGAGTAGGAAAAAAACAAACAAAACTATTTATGATCCTGAGAGAGAAATCCATTTAGTGACTATAACAACAGATTTGTACAAGCCAGACCCCTAAAATTCAAATGCATTGGGATTGGTTGTCTTTTGTGTAGGCGTCATGATAGTAATGTCTGCAGTAATTACATTGCAGAAGAGTCAATTACCTATTTAAATTTATGCAGTGACAATTTAAATGGCAGACGCATTATGAATGTTTGCTTTCATGTACTGGTAACAGTGTGGGAATCAGTGAATCAGACTTGCTAATTCATTGATTTAAAAAAAATAATAATCCAACACACTTGTTTACTCTGAAAGAGATGGACAAAAATGAAACAAAAAGGTGTGAATAATAATATTTGATTTGGTAGGTTGCAATTAAAAGGTTATGAACTGCACAGAGCGGTTTAAGAGAGATTTGGTGCGTGGTTGTTGTTGACAGCCAGTTTTCTCTGCCCAAGCTACACCACCACCCTCTTAACAAACAGGATCAAAATATATCTGGTAGGCTCAGATAAGAAGAAACCAAAGATAAGTGCTGCATTACTGCCATTTATTCAGCAAGAATTATATGCAGTGATACATGCTGATGTTTTGTAAACACACACATTAGTGGTGGGCATAAGTCTCTCTTTCTCAGCACTGTCGGTGCAACCTGTGCCAGCTGTCTGACAAGTCAAAGAGCCGTCAGAGCCGTGACCTTTTTGAGAAAGGGCAGACCTGTGGCTTAATCATTCTGGTGAGAGGCCGTGCCCACATCTCTCCCTGGAGGAGACACAAATCCTCCGGTTACATGCTGGCAGCTTGGCAGGGGCAGAGGTTTGGTAATAGATACTGGCTGAGAAGATCTCTGTCAGACTCGTTTTGTGAACAGTGTCTTAAAGGTCTTTTGTCAAATTTAGATAATGCTTCCTACTAACTCAGCTCAATATGCAACTTTAGGTAAGCAAATTGTGTGGCTTTGTGGTGCTTTCAAAACATTGCTCAAATTGCTAATGGCACCAACGCTGAGTTTGGGGGTGTGAAAAATTACGTAATGACGTCACTATAAGTGATGATGAAGAACCAATGAATCTGTTATTTGAGAATGATTCATTGAAACAAATCATTCAAAACAGCCAATTCATGTCAACGATTCAGACTTCTCATTGCTATTTTGAG
>NW_015512568.1:4397-6513 GCF_001515645.1 Sinocyclocheilus grahami | reverse complement strand
CTCTCTCTCTCTCTTTCCTATTCTCCTTTTGCCACCTCACACTTCTTCCACAGTGCACTGAGAAAGTTTGCTTTTGGAAGGACTTGGGTAGCGCCCGCTATTTTTACATTTTTCATCATTCATCAGGCAACCATGGCGACGGCTCACAACATTGCCTCACACAAGTCCTAATGACATAAGCGCTCTTTCCTGGATGCTGTCTCCCCGGCTCCATCCCTGACTTACTCAAAACTCATCTGCTATTGTACTCTCTCACTGTGTGGCTATGGAACCATCAGTGTCAGCATTAGAACTTTCTGGAATTCTCATCCAGAGGAGAGAGATGGTTCCAAACCTTGCCTCAGCCTCTCCAGAGCTCAAGAGCTGAGGCACCTCTTATGGATCATTTATTTTGGTGGTGGCCACCAGAAACCACCTCTGTTTCCTCAGTTTCCCTCTCAAGTTTTATCATTTTATTGACATGTCTATTTTACATATAATATTGTCTAAGTAACAATACACACATAGGGGCCTAATACTAATCATTTACATTTGTATGCAATTGACTTAACACTGCATTCAGGTATGAATTTGATCAGTTATCAGAGAAGAAGAAGAATACCACTGTATGTATGTGTATTGTTGCTTTGAAAATATTATTACGTAAAACAATCATACCAATGAGAAGTAATAATTATGAACTGAATAATTCAAATTAAATAATAAAACACAAGCATTTCCTTAAGCACATTAAAGTTAAGTCCAACGTGCATCTTTTATTTTAAAATCAAATAAACAATATAAACTCGATGCCGTAGATTTCAGCAACGAACTTTCATTCGAACTGCGCAATCAGTGCGCAGCTTTAACGCAAAAAAAACTTTTGTGACCGAACACGGAAGTAGTTCAAAGAAACTCCCGCGTAGTTTTCATTGTTTGGATGAGCCATGTGCGTCTGATAGAGATGCAGTGTGCTTACAAACGGATGACTACGATGTCTAAACTAAAGAGGAAGAAATCAGCGATTGAGGAGAGCAGATGCGAGCAGCAGTCGAGGATCAGAAAGTCAAATGACAATCTGAGTGCAGTACAGGACAGCAGCTGCAGCAAAACATCTACAGGCAGGTAGAGAGTCTAATGACACTGCATTCAATACTTAGCAAGTGAAGATCTCTTCATAATAAATATATAATATAATTTTACTTTATATTATACTACTAATTTAATTTACAAATTTTACTTTTTAATTAATGACTTAATACTATTTTATATTAATTGCTGGAGGGAGAAATGGTGGGAGAGTCCTGAATTAAGTGATGTGGAGAGACTCTGGGCTCTTACCTTGAGAGCTTTTTGCCCAGCCCTGCAGTCAGATCAAGAAGAATGTATTCCACAGCTCCCCCCACCTTCATCCAAGGTAATACATCAGCTTATCATCAGTGGTTATCATGAAAGAGGGAGGGGCTCTGTGTTTGGGTTAGTTAGGAGAATAATAAATGGTTCAACATGCAGTATTTATTCAATATACATTGTAGTGTTTATTCACTCTCATACTATTGTATGACCCTATTTCATATAGTATGAATAATACCTGCATTTTGTCCTGAAATGAATGTTAGATGCAAATCGACACTGTAAGGTCTAGAGATGACCTTATACCGTCACATCATAAACACTTCATTCCCTTCACCAAAATGTCACTTACGAATTACCAATAATATATCGCTGTCTTTAAAAGCAGGACCCACCCTCTAACTGTAAGACCTTGATTCTCAGATTTTCCTTTGTATATGGGAAAAGTAGGCTCGATGTTATTTTCCATGGAGATGAGAGGATGGACAGTGCTGAACTGTCCTTTCCAGAATTGGCAACAAGGCTGTGGTGTGTTGTCCTGGGCAACATGTTTATTTAATAAATGACATTTTCCATGAAATGGGACCACTTTGGTGTCTCCACCAAAATGTAATTGATTCTGTTCATTGTATTAAAACTATTTTTTATTAACCGCACATAATATTTAGCTATATCCCACATTTAAATTGGTCTTTTGTTATTTTATGTTTTATTTTAAAACATGTATCTGTTAATTACTTTTTTATTTTATTAATATATATATATATATATATATATATATATA
>NW_015512568.1:0-893 GCF_001515645.1 Sinocyclocheilus grahami | reverse complement strand
TTTATATATATATATTGTCAGTTCATGACAGTGAATGCATACTTAATACTTATGAAAACAAATTGAACTTGATTGTAAAGTGTTTTTGAATTTTCCTTGTAGATTCATATACTTTTTAATTAAGAATCTTAATGTTGTATTATAAAAGTCAATGGAACTGTTATATATCCTGTATATTCATATACCAGTGCTTTACAGGCTTTTATAGGTGTCATTTTGACCTTGCTGTCATCTTTAACCAATGCCAACTCTCCAAAAAGGCTGTTTATGAAGTTTTCTGCCCGTGAACTTTGGAGCACTTCTCAGAAAGAGGAAACACTATGTTGAAACACGGCAGACTGTGAGTGCACTTAAAGAGAGTAGGAAGAGAAACACTAAGAAAGACAGTTATTCATTAGAACGGGTCAAAAAGTCACCAGATTCTTGCGAGGTCTGAGAGCAGCACTCCTTCGGCGTGGTGGGCAGCACTGAACCTCGCAGAACAAGGCAGCACTTTGTTGTGAGTGCAGGGCTGGCGTGCGCCGCTGCCCGCTCTCTGCCCGCCGTGTGTACATTGGCCAGACTGCAGAGCACAGCAGAACACAGGCGACCCCGTGAGAGAGACACAATGAACACTCTTGTCTAGGGTAGGACAGATAGAGAAAGTGGCAGATATAGAGAGCGAGTTTCCGAGGGCGTCGATATGAGTCGAGGGCAAGACTGGTGATGAGGAGATGGAAATCTTGATGGAGGGGATCAGGGTGGGTTGGCACGCATAGATTCGCAGAATGGTTTTGAGGTTTGCTGCTGGGAAGCATCAAGCCGTCTGGGTTGGAAAAGGGATTCGAGAGGAAAGGAAGGAGTCTTGAAGGGAAAGGGAATACAAACAAATGAATGCAACTGGAAATGAGTGG
>NW_015512567.1:1250-8516 GCF_001515645.1 Sinocyclocheilus grahami | reverse complement strand
ACGGTCATGTCATGGAAACACTTTGGATTTGGGTCAGGGATATGCATTCAAAAGCATAGACCTTTTAAGTTTCTCTACGCCAGGGTTCCTCAAATCTTGCCCTGGAGGGCCAATGCGCTGCAGAGTTTAGCTCCAACCCTGATCAAACTCAGCTACCTGTGATTTTCTAATGATCCTGAAGACACTGATTAGCATGCTCAGGTGTGTTTGATTAGGGTTAGAGCTAAACTGCAGGAAAGTGGATCTCGTGGGCCAGATTTGAGGATCCCTGCTCTAAGCACTTATAAACCCATTTTCGCATGGATGACTGGGATCCCATTGGCACGTGTTCAGACTAGTCTTTTGTTAGGGGCTTCTTTATCTGTGGGTAGTTCAAACCTGAGCTCATGTGGATCAGGACGGGTCATTGGGTCTCATCGCTCATCTCTGCCATCGGTCAGCACTTTCCTTTAGCAAAGACAATGCATGACCAGCCTGCCGCTAATGCTCAGCGGAAACTGCCTCATACCCTCACACATGACAAGGGCCAAATGGCCCCCGGAAATCAGCTGTGATGTCACTCTTATGTCTGACAATCCTATGAAATGATTGCATTTAAGATTCCAAAAGCTTTGATGTTAACACCAGAATAAAGGTGTGCCTGACTTCCTTGTTTTGATTACTCATTCCCATTGCACCATAAGTGTTTCCCATACAATGATTTATTTGTTGCGCCTGCCACAATATCAAAACTGACCGCCACAAACTGATTTTCCAAAAGGCTTTGGCTTCTTTGAATAAACATGAGCACTGCACGTTTCAAAATCGAAACCCGGTGCGGGTGTTTTTATATCACTGTATTTCTGAAGGAAACCGACTGTCATCAGGAAAATTTAATCTAGCATGTAATGTCTAATAAAGCAGCATTTGTGAGCGGAGTGCTGCTTTGTGTACAGCCGTTATCGGGGAAACCTCGATCTCTACCACTCCAAGAGCGCCTCCTGCTGGCAGAGAATGAGTTTTGTGAGCTGTCACAGCGTGGAGGACGGAACAAAACCTTGTCGAAGCCTTAAGGGGTAATGGTAACATAATACGCTGATCATTTATAAAACAATATATTTTTTGGCCATATTAACCTACTCAGTAGCATTAACACAGGCTTTACTCTTTTCAAACTTTATCTGGAATGTCACAGTTTCTGTCACTTCAACTTTCCGACTCGGGCGAACGAACACACACACATGAAATCGTTTGCCTCATGAAAAAAAATGTAGTTAATATTTGCATTTATTATTTATTTTATCCACCCGCAAATAATCAGAATGCATTTTTATCCGCAGCGCCCGTGAATATAGGAAAAGCAAAATATGTTTGCTGCATAAATCAGACGGACTTGCTGAAAATGCAAATTCATTCTCTGCCAGCAGGAGGTGCTATAAAGCGGGAGAAACCGGTTTCCCCGGTAACGGCTGTACACAAAGCAGCGCTGAGCTCACAAACGTTGCTTTATCAGACATGTAACATGCAAGATGAAATAAAAATTACGTCGACAATTTTCTGTAGCATTTGGACCAATCGGACACAACTTTTTCTGTATTTAACAAATTATATCTGGCACCCCCTCACCTGGCCAAGGGGCCAATTACGAGGGTCTATGGGCCTTTCCCCGAAATGCATCTGGCACCTCAGAGGGGCAGAACAGGCCTCTGGTTCCTTAAAACCAGTTATATCAGCATTGGTTGCCATTGCCCAAAGGAATGTGGGCAGAGAAACTCACTCAATTTCCTCATAGGAAAGACACATAATGCCCAGTAGAAATGGACTGTTCTCTAATTAATTAATAGGAAAACCTTTCTTTGAATGAACACGCATATCCTTCAGGTCATTGTGTATGTTGTTACTGTCCTTGTATATTGTCTTTTATATTGAATACTGTTTTATGCAGGCTTATAATGGAACCACTCGTTCATGTCATATAGGGCTGGACAATAATTCAATATCAATATGTATCATGATATATTTTTTTTCAAGCCCGGCAGTTCTGTTAGATTCTGAGAAGATGACAATGTGAGCACCCCTCTAAGGACACCCTAAGTCTGCGCCAGGCCTCGGGCCTTGACTTTCCATTCACCAAAGATCCTCTGACTCAAACTGGTTCTTTTTCATCAACCAACTTCAGCAAGATCAACTTGAGCCTTCAGATTGCATCAGGACTCTCTTTCAGACAGACAAGACGTGCGAGTATCAAACTTAGTCTTATTAATTGATACATTAAGTAGCATTTGCACCTTTTTACAAAGGTGTGTTTGAACTAAGAATCTGATGTTTCCTTCAGGTGGTAGATCTGCTGAATATCAAATGGTACCATAGCTGCTATGGTACCATTTGAAGTATCATAGTACCAAATGAATGCTTACAGCGGATCTAAATATTTCTGATTAATTATAACTAATTATGATTAATTCATATTTCCCCTTTGAGCTGATTCGCTACATTTCTAAAGATAGTCTTCCTTTAGAAATGCAGTGATATAAAAACACCCGCGCCTCGTTTTGGTTTTTAAACGTGCAGTACGTGCTCCTGTTTATTCAATGAAGCCTTTTAAAAAATCGGTCAGTTTTGATGTTGTGGCGAGTGCCACACATAGATGTATGGGAAGCACATTCCACAGCACAACCACCTGAGCCCAACATCAGTCTACTCATCACCTTAACTTTAACTGCGTTTGTAGCCAGTGCCATAGCCAGACTGATAAACAAACACAGACCGGAAGTTAACTTTGGGCCAGGCACGTGCGCCCGATGAAACGGTCTATATATAAGCTTGAAACATCAGAATCGGCATGGGTTTCGGCCGAGCCCCATGACAAGAAATCGGTACTCGGTATCGGCTGCAAAAATCCTGATCAGAGCATCCCTACTTGCAACCATTTATATGTATAAACTGTGATGCCAGTCATTAACTTCTTCATTTGCTCTTGTAGGAAACGTATGACACCATCCCCGGTCAGACGAAGATCACATTTTTACTGCAGGCCATCCGCGATGTATCCGCTGCAGAGGAGGTATGGGAGTCTGTTTACTGTCATCTGCACTGTAATATTTTTTTTCAGGCTTCCATTTAGAGATGCATTGTCTTTAAACCGTATATATGACAGAAAGTGCTTTTGTTTACACCATCCATTATGCCTCATACCTGCTCTCTCAGGGTCAGCTGGTGTGCCATTGTCTTGTGGTCTTCGCGATGTTATTAGTAGTTAAGTAGCAACGTTGTGCTGACCACGAGTGGGCAAGGTTAAATGGAGACTCTGGTATTGTTCAGACTGGACCTATGTTTATGCTAGGGTTGAATTTGGTTTCAGGAACCACTGATTGCTCAAGATGAGACCAGCAACTTATTCAGACTAGGGCTGCAACAACTTATCGATTATGAAAATCATCGACAACGATTCTCATTATCGATTAGTCGGGTCTGCCCAGAGTGCACGTCCAACTTCAGCACTGAATTGTGCATTTCTATGGACTAAATGCATCGAAAAATAGTGGAGGAAACGGAATGAGATGCTGCGGGAGAGTTCCCGTGATCCAAGGTGCCCAAAACATGAGAATTCTTTATTTTAAGCTTTAAGCTAATGCATTAGTGCAGGGGTGCCCAACCCTGCTCCTGGCGATCGACTGTCCTGCAAAGTTTAGCTCCAACTCTAATCAAACGCACCTGCCTTTAATTTGAGTGATCCTGAAGACCTTAATTAGTTGCTTCAGGTGTGTTTGATTAGGGTTGGAGCTGAACTTTGCAGGACAGTCGATGGCCAGGAGCAGGGTTGGGCACCCCTGCATTAGTGTAATGGCTTGCCCTGTCAGGCACTTTGACAGATGCGTGTGTGTCCTCAGCACAAAAACTTTCAGTTTATGGTCATATCCTTATGTATAAATGTCACATTCACGTGAGCATTTACATTTTTGCATAAAGGTCCGTCCCGACAGTTTGTGTTAAGTTTTAATTAGGGGTGCTCCGATCAGGGTTTTTGAGGCTGATCACAGAAAGCAGTATCTGCCGATACGGTTAAACGATACTGATCTTTTTAAAGCCGCCTTTTTATCATTTATAACCGTTTTACATTTATTCAGGGCCCGAATTTCATTTTTGAAAATGGGGGGGAATTCCCCACTTGGGTGACTCTTGTGAGAGGGGAAGCAGCTTTCACACAGGAGTCCGCTACTGATCCGTGGCTGTTTACCACAAACGCAACATTTATCCATTATTTTGATTTCAAAATCCAAACATTGTCACTGAAAATGCTTTTTCAGCATTGCAAATCTTTTTTTTTTATTTTATTTTTTTTTACACAGTACAGTAATACAATCTTTCACAGACATGTTTAAGCACAATAAATATAAGCAACATATTCGATGCTTTTTACTTTTGCATTTACTTCTAGATTTATATATCAAGTTGCTCAAGCAATTGGCAAACTATTGAAAACTCCCATTTCCACCATCAGGGCAATAATTAAGAATTTCCAATCAACTAAAGATGTTACAAAACATTGCCTACCTCTGAACTAGATGAAATGATGTAAAGGCCCCATATCTTGAATTTTGTGATGCATTTTAATAGACTGAATCATGCTGTGAAAGAACGCACTCTAAATGCGCACGCGCACTAATCTAACCTAATAGACTTCACGTCATGTATGCGTGCGCTCTCTGTAGGTGTTTTGTTTGGATTTTGCAATATACTCGATAATGTCAAACCGCACATCGTAAAACAATTAGTACGAAATGTGTAGATTCGGGGACGAACGCTGTTACCTGCAAACTTCGTCCCACAGGCTTTACAGTGAATGCAGTGCATAGAACCATTTTCATAGCGGAGCCACTAACGTTAGAAGTCTTTCAACCACTCTCTCCGAAAACTGTACGCTTTCTATTCAGCTGGTGGATCAACATTCACCACATGATCGCTATCACCAGCACCATTATTTGTAACTTTAGGTGGTTCTCAAAAGAAATCGTGCAGTGTTTCTTTTTTCTCTCTTCTTCAGCCTTTTTCATTCCTCGCGGTAGTGCAGGAACAGAGTCTCCTCAGGCAGCCCTGTAGTTGTAAACTTCCCTCTAATGGTTCATCTGTTTACCTTGAACTTTTAAGTCCCATATTTCAACCTGCGGCTTTATTTCCAAAGCACATCCTTGCAAAAATGGTGTCTAAAACTCTCAAATGTGTCTCCACAGGTTAAGCAGATGGCAGCAGTGCTGCTGCGGCGCCTGCTGTCCTCGTCTTTCGAGGAGGTCTATCCCAGCCTGGCCATCGACATGCAGACGGCCATCAAGACAGAGCTGCTCGCTGGAATCCAGTCCGAAGGCTCCTCCAACATCCGCAAGAAGGTCTGCGATATTGCTGCGGAGCTCGCTCGCAATCTAATTGGTTAGTCAACTCTTGGTTAACACATACTTCGGTTCAGCCACACCGAATGGACTCAATGTGAACTAATGCCTTGTGTTTTTATTCCAAGATGATGACGGAAACAATCAGTGGCCAGAGATCCTCAAGTTCCTGTTCGATTCGGTCAACTCTCAGGACGTCAACCTCCGAGAAGCAGCACTGCACATTTTCTGGTGCGTAAACTTTACATTTTAGCAACTGCAGTTTCAGTTGCTTCCCCAAAACTGATTCAGGATAAGTTTGTTGTAAAAGTACATTCTGAATTCTGTTTCTGACCCGTTTCATCATACAGGAACTTCCCAGGTATCTTTGGCAATCAGCAGCAGCATTATCTGGAAGTGATCAAGCGTATGTTGGTTCAGTGTATGCAGGATCAGGAAAACCCACAGGTCAGTGTCTTAAAGGGGTAGTTCACCCAAAAATGACAATTCTGTCTTTTACTCGCCTTCAAGAGGGAAGATATTTTGAAGAATGTGTGTAACAAAGCAGTTGACATTAGCCATTGACTTCCATAGTATACAAGTTAATGGCTGCAGTTTGGCTACCAACATTCTTCATAATTTCTTTTGACCAACAGAAGAAAGAAACTGAGGTCTTAAAGGGGTGGTTAATTATTTCACTTTTTTAACTTTAGTTAGTGTGTAATGTTGCTGTTAGAGCATCAACAACGTCTGCAAGTTACGACACTCAAAGTTCAATACAAAGGGAGATATTTTCTTTTCAAGAAATAGTTTCAATACGTATGTATATGCTGAATAAAACATATTTTGAGTATGTATAAGGTGCACTAAGCGAATTTTGCCAAACGATGTTGACATTTGAAATCACCAAAACAGACACGCCCATACCCCAACAGGACTGCGCACATTTTTTGAAAACTCCACCCCACACGTACATACACAACACTGGCAGCGACGACGGAGAAATCTGCCGGCCCGAGGGTATGATGTCGTCAATAAGTGAAAGTGATGCGTGTTATTATGGTAATTCAATGTAAACATCAACGTACCTCACCTATCAAGAAAAAACAAAGCAACCTCGACATCTGATTACAGGCCTTCCCGCTCCTTGAGTTCTCTCCACCGCTGGAAAGCTGCTCCGATATCAGACCTGCCAACCTGTACGCATTTTGCGTAGCGGCTTTGCATTTTGACCGCAAAGTACGCTGGTACCATTTGTCACTCTAAACTACGCAAAAATCTGGTGACGCCTCTGTCCACGTGCAATATTCAAAACAAGCAACAGAAAAAAATTAGTTCAACTAGGGATGCTCCGATCCACCTTTTTCGCCTCCGATACCTAGGGTTTGGTATTGGCCGATACAGATACCGATCCGATACCAGTGAAGTTTTTTCCCCCCCCATTTAAATAAATGTAGAATTTATATATCTCTGTGTGTGGAACTGATAATCGTTCTTTCCCAATCTAGTAGATACAGACTACTTCATTATAAAGAAAAATAAAATAAACAATAAATATGAAAAAATATAGGCCTATGTATATTTATAATATATGACAAAAATCTATCATAAACTAGGTTAGTGGATAATTCGGCAGCAAAAGTTATTCTAGAAAAATCAGTGCACAATAATTTTAGAAATCCAAACATTCAGTGAAAAAAAACAGTATTTTGTGTGGAACAAATAATGTTTAAGTATATACTATAAAATTAAAATACATTTATTTTGAATGTATAGCATATTTTTTAATAAGGCAACAACATATGATAGATACGATAGGACAAAACAAATAAAGTGCAGCACAAACTGTTTTCATAGTGTCTATGAGCACGAAGCGCTTACAATGTGCGCATCCGGTGTGCAGAATGATGCGCTTGAAGCAACA
>NW_015512567.1:0-975 GCF_001515645.1 Sinocyclocheilus grahami | reverse complement strand
CACAATCGAGAAAAAATAAATCTCGGATTTGGATCGGCCCTCTCTGCCCGATACCCGATCCAAGAAAAATGGCACTATCGGAGCCGATACCCGATATGAATATCGGATCGGCGCATCCCTAAGTTCAACCAATCGGAGCGTTTTTTTGTTTTGGTTTTGGTTTTGCATTTAAATAATTTCTGCATTTTATTTCTCTCCTAGTAGCCTATAGTATATAGTTTCAGTTCAAAGCGGCTCGCCCCGTCAGATGCTCTGACAGAAAGGCTGCGTGTGAGACTGAAGGAGAAGCGCGGTTTGAGATGTGCTGTTTTCCTTAATGCATAACTTATATTTCACCCGTATATTCTCCATCTGTAAATGTTAAAAAAGCCATGGAAATATTTCCATTTTGCTGTCAGAAGTGCATGAGCTTTTGCTTTGCGATTCTCCGGTAAACTCCACAGACTTCATTTAGAACGAGTGCCGCCGCGCGCATGCGTGCCAAACAGACAGAGCTCAATGAAATAGGAGGGCAATAACTAAAATATACATTTTGCTGAAATATTTGTAGTTGGACAATAAATGTGACATGTAGAATTTTAAACCTACAAGTACGATGGCACTAACTGTAAAGTGTAATGGGGTAATCAAAATACCCTTTATACTCAGTCTGTGCTTTTTGTTTTCAATTTTAGTTTAGTAACTAACTTCTGCTTTAAAGGATTATTTTTGTTTTTAGATTGCAATGTTACAATGTATTGTAATTTTAACCCTTTTTTGTACATAATATAGGCCTATGCCTACATGCTTACATTCACTTTATTCGTTTAATCCAAATACAAAATACAGAGAGAGAGAGGCTACCGTATACCGCAAATCAGCCAAAAAATACCGAGATATTAATTTTTGCTCATATCGCCCAGCCCTATACAGAAGTGTACTGGACGGGTTTTTTTTTTCTTTCTTTTTAAATAGCATTAAAAAAAACTAAATCGC
>NW_015512566.1:0-8522 GCF_001515645.1 Sinocyclocheilus grahami | reverse complement strand
TTTTTTTTTTTGCCAAACAAACCTGTTATAACCAACATACACTGTCAACCTTAATTCTACTATTAATTTAGCTACTAATTTTGATCTGTTAATTACACTGGGAAGCTTTGTGCTCGAGTCGTATGCTCAATCTCCTTCGTTACGGACAGCAGATATGTTTACCTATATCACTTAAGGATTATATAGACAAGTGAACTTGTGAAACAGGTTATGAAAACAGATTTTGTGCAAACGTAGTGTTAGTATGTGTACAGTGGCTTGTAATCTGATGTAAAGTACATAGCAGAAACTGGGATTACAGTTGATTGAGGATTGGAGTTAATCTGAGGGAATAAATCCACTACAGCTTTCATTTGATTATATCACCTGCCTTCGACTTCAGAAGTTCAGTTCAGTACATGATGCACTGCTCACGTTTGGTGTAGTGATACAAGCGATTGAGAACCTTCCACAGACTGCAACAACAATGCTTTGCTTTGCTTTTGCGTTGCTGTTTTCTGGTTTGCTATTGTTTGTCTTGCTTTGAGTTTTGTTTTGTTTATTTTGCTTTGTGGTTTGGTTTGCTCAGCTGTATTGTTTTTGTGGTTTGCTTTATTTTTTCTNTTTGTTTTGTATTTTGTTTTGCTTTCTTTTCTTTGTTTTGCTTTTATTAGCTTTGTTGTATTTTGTTTTGCTTTGCTGTTTGGTTTTGCTTTGCTTTGCATTGTTTGTTTTGTTTTGCTTTTTGTGTTGTGGTTTGCTTTGCTGTGTTGTTCGGTTTTGTTTTACGTTATGTTTAATATATTTTGTGGTTTGTTTTGCTGTGCTGTGTTTTGTTTTGCTTTGCTTTGCATTTTGTTTGAATTAATTTTTACATTTTCAGTATGGCATTACAAATCTCAGCTGTTAGATTCTCAGCAAACATAAACTGTGACATCTACTACTTCATCCTTCTGATAGAAGCAATGTAGTGTCTGATCTTTACAACTAGGTCTGAGGGGAAGAACAGCTGAGGAAGGCCTGCAGTGCCTCACACAATTACAGATCTTGTCAGGATAAGTCTTATGTAATCAGCTGTGGTATTTGTCACCTTTGTGGATTTTCAGAAGAAACAGCGATTATGTCCAGGATAATTCAGGCTATAAGAGAGCTTTGTTACGACTGCAGTGACATACACAAGGTGCTAAAATGTCATGAGAAATTATGGTAAGTGACCATCCTAAGTTATGTAATGTGAGAGCCATGAGTGGTTTGTAACAAAGATGTGATTCAGACGAGAGGAGAAAGCAGACACTGTGCTGCTGCAGGTGTTTACATTAGATTAACTTTAGGCACAGCAACACATTCATACATATGATGCACATTTACACTGAATAAATGGCTTTTAATTGTGAAATAGTTCTGGATGCTTAACAAGTCATTGATTATTTGCACTTAATAAATCTAAAAAATTGTTGTACTTTTAAGGATTTTGGAGTCACATGTTCATAGCTGAATGTGTTGGATGCTTAGCAGATATTTCCCAACAGTAAGGTCCTGTTAGAACTTCTAATTGGAATCACAGGGTTCACTGTGTGTGATACTCTTTATAAGTTGCTACATTTTCTCCATAGGGAAATAGATTTTTAACAATAACTGATAAACCTTCAAAGTCAGACCTGTTGTGAGCTCCAAGGTTGATAATCAATTGCTGAACCCATCTCTTTTGATTAATTGAACTTATTAATTTTTTTAATAATCATGTTAAATAGCTGAATTTGTGGTGAAAACTACATTACCCATGATGCTGTATTGAAAATTCCGCCAATTACAGCAAGCGCCACCAATGTCATAATCGAGTCTCCCTAGGCTCTCAAAATGGTTAAATATTTGTGTATGTATATATATATATATATATATATATAACATGTAAACTTAAAATATATTTTTCTATAGATACAAATACTACTATGTTAAATGAATAGTTTTATATTTCACCATTGTTTTTAATTCAATTAATGTAATTTGCAATGCTTCATGGGATTGTAGTTGTTGTATTAGAACTGACATAAATTATTTTCAGTTAGTACAGATACAATTTAAAGACAATAGACATAATTATGAAATCATATTTAAAGATGTACTTAAATCCTACATAAATCATTCAAAAAGCACTTGAATTTAATATAAATGTATAAACTAGAATACATTTAATTGCAGGTAACATGCAATTAAGTGTCCGAACACATGACATTCAGTAGCACTTTTAAAGTATATTATTTCCTTAACAAGTACTTTTGTAAAGTCTTCAGTGCCATTTGTAAAGTCTTTTAGCCATTTTGTAATTGACAGTATCAACCAGAATGGAGGCAGGAAAAATGAGAAGGTTCGGGTCAGCTGAGAAGGAGGTAACATGCAATTAAGTGTCCGAACACATGACATTCAGTAGCACTTTTAAAGTATATTATTTCCTTAAGTACTCTTTGTAAAGTCTTCAGTGCCATTTGTAAAGTCTTTTAGCCATTTTGTAATTGACAGTATCAACCAGAATGGAGGCAGGAAAAATGAGAAGGTTCGGGTCAGCTGAGAAGGACAGTCGTTTCAGAGGTGGAGCATGTTATTTCATCTTGATGTATTGTCTTATAAAGACATTTTCCTTTCTTAGGATTAACACGCACTGATAAATAGTTCACTATAATACCAGAAACATGTGCAGTATTAAGACACTAAATAGGGTCAGTTGTGAATTCATGTTCAGCTCTGACAGCGATAGTGAGCGTAAATGTGTACCATCCACTTGAAGTAGGCCAGCGGTGAAGTGTGACGGTCAATGCACCTGCAGGACAGGCTGAAGTCTGAGCTAAACACAGTGACACTTTGCCGCAGCAGCATGTCATGACCTTCCTATCTTTGGCTTGCCGTGCTCTACTCCACCACTGAAGAAAGACACGGCTGGAGCTATTTTTAGAGCTCAGACTGGTGAATAATGGATGCTAGTGCATGTTCCCCTCCTCCATCTCTACCTCCACCCTGCACACCGTAGTGAATACCAAATACGGCCGTAGCTTACAGTAGTACTCAACGCAGCTTGATGGAAAGTAGTTTGGATAAAGTGCACTGCCATCCGTCCGATTAATGACCGGTGCATAATGCAGACCAATGGCACGAGCTTCCAGTGTTACTCGGGTAGATTTCTTTGTTTCAGTATTCACGTGGAGGCTACTGTTGCTAGGCAACCCCTGATACAGGTCAATAATATCCAGGCAGCTTCCAATGGGGCTTTGGGAGTAGTTCTCCATTTCAGTTCATGAAATATTAACGCTGCCACATCTGCTGGAATCCCGTCTTACTCAGCTTATATGAGTGACAGCAGAGTTACAATGGCTGGCATGCAAAATAATGCTGTAAAATGCCTTATAATAAATCAGATCTCTACATATAGCTTTGGATAGCAAAGTATTTCGAATTAATAGTGTGTTTGAAAGCAGCCGCACAGCAATTTCCATGAGACAACATGCCATTATACCACAATCTAATGAATAATCGTAACGTAGTTGAGTCATTCCTGTTATAGAGTACATTTTCAGCTCTGTTACTTTTAATAAATGTCATTTTAATGTTTATATGTTTATATATATATATCATCAAAATAAATATTTCCTAAAATGACACCACGAACAATAAATATATGTATGTATTTATTTAAAAGAATATAGCAGACCTGTTGATAATGTTGAAATTATTACTAATATTATTAATATTTGATATCAAACAGAATACAGTGTTCTAGTGAGACAAAGCAATAATTATAATTGATAATAATTTAGTAATTAATTAAGCAATGACTAAAAAACATCACAGAATTTATCCAATTCAATTCTTGTAGATCATTGATTTTCAAAAGAATTATGTCACTTCCAGAAAGATTGGCTTTTAATTAGGAATATTAAAAAGACAAAGAGGATAAAAAGTAAGATTAGGGAAAGGAAAGTGTAAATTGATTACCAATTAAAGCAATATTCCCATCGAAACATTTTAGTTAGAGAAAGGGAAAATAAACACCTGCAATATTACATTCAAAAACTAAAATTCCATGACAGAATTTAATTAAGTAGTGAAATTATAAGTAAAAATATTTAAAATACACCCCTAAGTTTACGTAATTGTGAAATGTGATCGAATAAAACTCACTTTATGATTTCTGCCTTTAAAAAGTGAGTTTAATATTTATACAATAACGGCATAGGCGTGACCCGGTTACTTTGATCTATACTTTCTACTTGCCATTTCCAGCAACTTATATTCAAACGAGTAATTCTCAAACAATAAAAAGACTCACTTAACCTAATTAGTGCGCTACTACAAAGAGCGCGTGGAGAGATGGAGCGTTCTCTCGCGCGCGCCGTTAAATGCACCGACTGCACTTTCTCACTCACTTGAGTCTCATCAGCACCGCATCTTAATAGTTGCTGCCTATTTAGGAAAGGTGCTCAGAAGCCCAGTGTTTTGCATTCAGATGAGGAGTAATACCTGTCAGGCTGAACAGCACAAAGGACGGAGAGACTTTGAGCGTCCCCTGAGGATCTCCCTTAGCTCTGGATCTCAAGGGCCGCTTCAGCACGAGACAGTATGGTTCAGAACGGTATTCTGATCTTTTTCCGCAGGAGACTCAGTCAACGGCCGGCCGCTGAAGAGCTGGAGAGCAGAAATATTTTAAAACGTGAGTATTAAGCGATAAAAATGATCAACAATAATCTAAATAATAAATGTATGTATCAACAATTGTTGTTTGTGAGTAATAATAATCATAATGTTATTAATGAATATTGTTTATAGTGTTGCAGAGTAATAATATCACTTTTTCAACTTCATTGTAATAATTGTATTCGTTAAATAAATATTTTATTATTGTTGTTGTACTATATGTACACCAATAATAATAATAATACAATATATATATATATATAGTACAAATATTCAGTTTTTAATATTTTTTATAAATATTTGTAAAGAACTAATATATATATATATTATTATTAAAAATAATAAAAAATATAAAAAAACAAGATTAAAAAAATAGAGATATTTTTTATCATATCTCTAATCATTTTTAATCAGCACTTATTAATTAAACCGGTACTAACGGCTACTTCATTGTATTGATGTTTATATTTGGTAAATAAATAAGTAATGTTTTTATATTCTATATGTCTGTCAATTATAGCTAATAACATTTTAATTATTAAGTAATTATGAATTTTGTTTTTGATATTGCACAGTAATATCACTATTGCTGCTTCTTTGTAATAACATTTATATTTGTTTAAAAAACATATATATATATATATATATATATATATATAATTTATATATTCATTTTATAATATAAATTATATAATTTAAATATTAAGTAATCTTTTAAGTGAAAAAACAAAGTTTTTTTATCATATCTTTAATCAGCACTTTAATTAAATTGTTTTATTATTAATATTTATATTTTTAAATAAATAATAATATGTTATCATCTATACATGCATATCAATAATAATAATACTACTAATAATAATTAAAATAGTAAATGATTTACTAAAGTTTTTGGTGGTTGTTAAGGTGAAAATGTAATCTTTACTTCAGTCAAAATACTTAAATGTGCTAACATGCTTTTTGAGGTCTTCCATTGCTTTGTAGTGCACAAAATCACTACAGACTACTATCAGGTAGATTACTGTAGTCTGTCTGTCAGATAAGATGCATTGCTCAAGCAGGTCTGTTGAGAGACCCTGCGACTGCACTCTTGATTAGATCACCCTCACTGAGTCTCTCTTTGGCTCTTTCAGAGAGGAATGATCAGACGGAGCAAGAGGAAAGAAGAGAGATCAAACAGAGACTGAACAGAAAGGTAAACAACCACTCGTCTCTCACATGAACCTCAGGTTCATTTCCCTTGCAGCATGCTTTATTTGTATATAACATGGATGCTGTTGGCCATGTTTTAGACTTCTGCTAATATTGCTACTTGCAGTAAGACATTATAAAACATTGTCTAGAGCTGAATAAAGATGCATCAGTCAAGGACAAGCAGTGGTTTTCAGAGGGGTAAAGCAATTTTGTGGACTAATAATGTTCAGAATTAGTTGCATCAGATTGAGAGAACCTCCATTAAAGTATTCAGACCATAGAGTTTGATGAGAAGAAAAGAGACAATTTCACTGACATGCCAGAAATGACTGAGCTCTGTAAGCTACATTTAAAAAAAAAATGTGAGCATGTGAATTCTTATTGGGCTAACCGAGACTTGTCATTTGCACTTACATAATGTTGCTCTTTTGTTAGTTTTGATTGCTTCTATTGTCCTCATTTGTAAGTCGCTTTGGATAAAAGTGTCTGCTAAATGACTAAATATAAATGTAATGTAAATGTTATACATTTATCTAAACATACCCATGCTATTTAATATTTCCCCATCACTAGAAATATTATTTAATGATTTATCACTTTTGACCAAAAGCTGGCACTCCCAGACTGATGTGGTGTGGTTAACTAGGGGTGATGATGACACATAGTTTGGTGCCAGTATGCCAAAGAATTGCAGAAAAACAGCCTTAGATCCATTTTGGCATTTTTCATATCTCCTGACCACTTGGTGGCAATGTGCCAAAACTGTGCAGGTAACCTCAGGACATGGTTGGCATAACAACCTCCAAGTTTGCACAAAATTGTGTGATATACAAGACATAAAACATAATAGTGCCACCTAGTGGCCGATTTCTTTCAAATTTCTCACAGACCTCTAGGGCCATGAGTCAAATGGGCCCACAGAGTTTCGTTCCGATCGGCCTCTGTTAACCTTGTCTAATAGGTTCTCAAAGTTAATTGGCTGATGGCAGCCATGTTTTTCAAGATACACCAATGCCCTCAAAGATATTGGTGGCACCATGGACAATGACACTGGATGCCAAATTTCAAGTCAATCAGACTAATGGGTGCATAGTTACAGCCATTTTAAAGGGTTTTTCCCTTGTTATAGTGCCACCAAGTGATCAAACTTTTGTAATTTGACCAAAGATTGAGCTCATTCATATGTGTTCTGAGTTTAGTGAAAAAATAGCTCATTCCGTTCAAGAGTTATAGCCGTTTTAATAAAAGTGGCTCCACTCACTTTGAACGTTTTTGCGTCTTGTTCCGACCGATTTATTGGTTTTATTTTTTTCAGTGTGCAATTAATTACAAATTAAAATATTGAACAAGAGGATCGCGCAGAACCTTTGCACGCACGGATATTGCAAGACATATTAGAGTGGTAACGTTATTGTTGTTGTTTTTTTTGGCTAAATCACCTTTTAGATAGGATGTCAACAACCGCTTAAAAATAACTGCATTTACTATGTACAGATAAGTGCATATGTATTATTTTTACATTATAACATGTAATAACATTACAACATGAATTGCAGTGAAACTGTTATACAGTTGAATTTATTTATACCATATTCCAGTGTTTCCCAGGCGGCATATATATACAAACTCATTCTCTGCCAGCAGGAGGCGCTGCTGGAGGGGTAGAGATCAAGGTTTCCCCTGTAACGGCTGTACACAAAGCAGCGCTCCGCTCAAAAAAACACTGCTTTATCAGACATTACATGCAAGATTAAATGAATATGACATCCAATTTTCTGAAGACAGTCGGTTTCCTTCAGAAATACAGTGATATAAAAACACCCGCACTCAATGTATGGGAAACACTGTAGTCTCATAATTGAAGTGTAAATTCTGCAGATTACATCACTGACCAGTATTGTACTGTCAGCAATTTATTATAAAAAGTTTTCATAATACATACACACATACACTGAACAAAATTATAAACGCAACACTTTTGTTTTTGCCCCCATTTTTCATGAGATGAACTCAAGACTTTTTCTCTGTGTTAGTGAGCACTTCTGCTTTGCCAAGATAATCCATCCACCTCACAGGTGCGGCATATCAAGATCTGATTAGACTGCATGATTATTGCACAGGTGTGCCTTAGGCTGGCCACAATAAAAGGCCACTCTAAAATGTGCAGTTTTATCACACAGCACAATGCCACAGATGTCGCAAGTTTTGAGGGAGCGTGCAATTGGCATGCTGACTGCAGGAATGTCCACCGGAGCTTTTGCCTGTGAATTGAATGTTCATTTCTCTACCATAAGCCGTATCCAAAGGCGTTTCAGAGAATTTGGCAGTATATCCAACCGGCCTCACAACCGCAGACCACGTGTAACCACACCAGCCCAGCACCTCCACATCCAGCATCTTCACCTCCAAGATCGTCTGAGACCAGCCACCCGGACAGCTGCTGCAACAATCGGTTTGCATAACCAAAGAATTTCTGCACAAACTGTCAGAAACCGTCTCAGGGAAGCTCATCTGCATGCTCGTCGTCCTCATCGGGGTCTCGACCTGACTGCAGTTCGTCGTCGTAACCGACTTGAGTGGGCAAATGCTCACATTTGATGGCACTTTGGAGAGGTGTTTTTTTCACAGATGAATCCCGGTTTTCACTGTACTGGGCAGATGGCAGA
>NW_015512565.1:6895-8525 GCF_001515645.1 Sinocyclocheilus grahami | reverse complement strand
TGGAGGAGAGGCTTCACTACGCTGAATAAACAGCTTTTGTGAGGACATAATTTTGTGCTTATCAACTAGCCTGTCAGCTAGTGTTCAGCAAGTTTTACACTAAACAATAATTTTAGATTAAACTGTGTTTAGAGTTTACACTAAAAAAGCAGTTTTATAATAGAAAGACTTTTTGCGACAGGTAGGATTCAGTTTATGCACTTCTCATTCATTCCTATGGTATCCATAAATGGCGATCGACTGTCGCACAACTGACGGACTGAAGTTCAGTGACATTAAGGCTGTAATGTGATTGGTTATCAACGCACACGTGATCCAAGTTGACCCTTACACTTTCTCCAATGGTAAGTACAGACCCTCTCGTCTCCCAATACTAGAACCATCTCTGAACAAACTACTGAAGATGGCAAAAACAATAGGTGCCCACGTTAACAAATGCATGTGTGAATAGATTAAAAGACATCCACAGCTCTATTTTAAATGAGTATAAAGACATTTTTATCACTCATAACCTGTGTCCGCACCCGGGTATACTTTGAAAAGCTGCGTTCAACTGTGCGCATAAGCAAATGTACATGAAAATAAAAACAAAGTATGCTTTGGGCTTTAGCCTATGGGGTTTTTTAAGGCAAAAAAGTCTAACTGCACATTCCTCAACAAATCTGAAGTGTGATGTATCCCCCATGTCTGCAGCACAAACGTTGCACATTGAGTTATGCAACAGGACTGAATGAGGATAAGAGTTTGTTCGAATCACTAACTTGAAGCATAAGCAAAAGTAACAACAATGCTTGTATAAGTCATCACTATTAAATATGGCCATACTTCTAGAGAAATGCATGAGGGAGTCAATTAGATCACTAACTGCCATATATCAGACACTATTTGCTGTTTAAAGTAAGGAATTCTCTTGTGAACTGTGTACACTTATGTAATAGCCTAACCAAGCACATACAAACACGGGCCTTATCCCAAATGCCACTCTCAGTCCTTTGTAGTCCACACTTAAGGTAGAGAGAGAGAGAGTTCATGAGAGTGTATGGACTATAAAAATGTGCATTTGCTGGAAGACCACTGTTGCTGCTGTAGAGGTAAAATAGTGTTTTAAGCACGGTGTACAGTATTCTGTCAGGTTCAAGATAGAGTTCTGCAACATCTCACCCACTCATATGCAGTATAATTCATTACAGAGTTGCTCAACCATCCATGGCCTGAAAAAGCAAGAGAAACAACATTCTGTCCTCTCCAGACTACAAATAGCACAGAGTAGGGATAATTGTATTGTTCAGTAAAATGCATCCGATTTGAATAGTTGTATCTCCTTTAAAAGTTCCACATGCTTATGTGTTGATTTCTGGTCTTGGTTGGTAACAATATTATGCAAATTCTGCAATGTTTCTGCCTGCATGAATACATTTCCACTGTAGTTAATTCAGGTCCAGTGCAATTTTAGTGTAAATGTGAATCCAATGCATGAAAAGATAATCCAATCTGTCATCAATGTCAATATTAACACACTAAACATTTTAACATTTTCATACTTTGTACTTTGTACATACTTTTTTTACTTGGATTTCAGCTGCGTAAACAAGAACATGACCAATTTAAGTTTATAGGACAACTAAACTAT
>NW_015512565.1:4878-5335 GCF_001515645.1 Sinocyclocheilus grahami | reverse complement strand
AAAAAAAGTTTTTCTTACTAACTGTCTTAAAAAGCATGTTCCAGAAAGATTGATAACCAAAATGTCCAGTTTACTTTCTATGTCTTCATATTCTGAAACATAACCATCATTAATTTTTAATTGAAAATTGTTTCGCTTTTTTGATAGTACATCTAAATTTTTTAGCTGTAGCTCAAGCATCCAAATATTGTACGTTGTCTAATTAAAACAAATAAGCAAATAAATAAGTACAATTCTGAATTCACAGCCACTCCTTTGTCATCAGTTTAAATATACCTGATTTCTTGTGAATTTATCGGTCTATCAGGCAAAAATTCTAAATGCTTAAAAAATAAATGACAAGTAAGTACTATAGACTTAATTGTGACATTTTAAGGTCCAATTCTCGCAATTAAAAAACATGACTTTTGCTTCAATATGTTAATAATAGGCATGTTAATAAGCAACTAGTTAATAG
>NW_015512565.1:2713-3291 GCF_001515645.1 Sinocyclocheilus grahami | reverse complement strand
ATGTATGTATGTATGTATGTATGTATGTATGTATGTATGTATAATGCTGAATAAGAATTGGCATAAAAGTTCCTGAATGGCATGTTGTTACTAGTTTTATTATGGGACTTCCGATCTGGAAGGCTATGGCAGCCCATACAACTGATTGCGGGAAAGTTATGAAATTTGGTAGACAGATAGAGGACAGTCCCAGTATTAAACATTGCAAATTAAGAGTCTCTATCTGAAACACTTTCACATTTACATTTGAGTCAGATTTTAGTCAGATTGTCCCTAAAATTGGCTTAGATCATCTTCAGACCATGCTGGCAAAAATGTATCAAAAGATTTCTGATAGACCAAACCATTTTCGTAAAGTGTGCTAATGAATTTTATGAAATCTGGAACAAAAATGCACTACGCTATATATTCGCAAAGCTTTAGTGGATTATGACCAAACTTACCAAGCAAGGCCTGAGTAGTTTCGGCACAGTGCCACCTACTGGTCAAAAGATAGAAAAAAATGACATTTTTGTTTATAATTTCAGAACAATTTGACCAAAAATCATAAGATCGATCTAGTTAGATTCAGAGCAGCA
>NW_015512565.1:0-1124 GCF_001515645.1 Sinocyclocheilus grahami | reverse complement strand
CTTTGGATAAAAGCGTCTGCTAAATGACAAAGTAAAGTAAAAGTAAATACTGAAGTGGTCAAGATGTGAATACTAGGAGTAGGTCAACTTTTAACTTTTCATAGGCTCATTTTCATCTTTTACTGGCACTTATCGGTGTAGAGTTTATTATGCTTCACACTAAAGCTGTTTTTTTTTTTCATTTCTTGGATTCAATCTTGTTGGTGTCTCATTGCTTTGTTACAATTTATTTTGTAGAAATCTGTAATGAAAAAATATATATATTTGAATGATTAATTTTCACCACAAGTATGGGTTTTCTAAGTTCTAAACATGAAATAATGGTAAAATGCGAGTGGCTGATTGCTTTCATAAAATGGCAGCTGCAACAACACAGTTACGTGGTATGAGTTAACAATTGTATTAATACATTTATTCTGCCATGTAATACAGCTAATTCTAGGCTATTTACAGTTTCCAAGTAACGCAGCGACAGATCCAATCTGAATTTAGAGTTGAAACTATCCATTTATAATCAAGATTCTATTCTATTCTATTCTACATTCCTGTTGTCTCTGCTTTCACCTTGAGGCTGCCTTTGAAAAAGAAAAAATTGGCCACCCTCTGTTACACTGTTATAGCTGAGAGCCCCAGCGACGACCGTTTGTAACTGCTTAACCTGGCACACTGTACTAATCTGAATGTCATTAAGCAGATTCCCCGTGTCTTTATTCTTATCTCAGGAAACACATGAGGCAGAGAAGTAAATCTGCTTCTTTGGGGGAAGAATGGCCTGACGGACAGCCAAATGGAAGGGCTGATGGGCCACATTCCCATAATGTACTAGCGAGGTATTGAGGGGAATAACTAAACTGGTATGTGTAAATGCTTGGTTGCCCAAGAGCAGCCAAGCATTGTGATCTCTAAGAGTCACAAACTTGTGGCAGACCGGGATTCGTTCTGATGAAGTCTAACGTTGGCAGCTGGCCTGCCATTATCCATTCAGTCACAGCCAGCTCGCTGCAGGTGCAGTGGTGCTAAAAGGCCGGAGCATTTAAGGTGTTGTGAATGTTACAGAAAAACCAGGGCAAAGGAAGACAGTTCAGATGTTGAAGACCATTATGTAAACTCAAGCTTTTTTTTAA
>NW_015512564.1:7735-8529 GCF_001515645.1 Sinocyclocheilus grahami | reverse complement strand
AACTGTCAACAGTGTAATTTCACATATAAGACGTCAACCTTTACACATCCGCACACGGCAAACATTTGTCAAATTCGAGGCACTATTTCATGTAAGACGGCTAATGTCATTTACCTGTTGCGTTGCCCTTGTGGTTTATGTTATATTGGTAAGACTAGCAGACCTCTAAAAACTCGCATCTCTGAACATCGATGTGCAATTAGACATCGCGATCCAAAAAGTCCAGTAGCACAGCACTTTGCAGATTCAAGACACTCAGTTTCCACTCTTCAGTACATAGGTATTGAAGAAGTGAAGTGTCCGCGTCGCGGAGGTGATATCAATAAATAGCTTTTACAGTGCGAAGCCTTTTGGATTTATACACTAGACACATTGTCCCCTAGAGGATTAAATGAGGACTTTGATATTCGTCCATTTCTTTAAACACAAGATATTTATTTACATATAATAAACGCTTGGTGGTTATTGATTTGTATTTATGTACCTAGGCAGGCATCAATTAATGTTATTAAACAATATATTGATAATTATATTTGTGTATTTTGCATAGCTTTATATGTGGTAACACTTTATTTCGATAGTCCACTTTAGACATTCTACTAACAGCAAGTAACTTTGCAACTACATGTCAACTAGCAGTTAGTAGAGTATTAGTAGACTGTCTGCTTAATATCTTCTGACACTTTCTTTGTCAACTTATTCTACTAACCCTAAACCTATCCTAACAGTCTAGTTAGTAGACTAGTAGCGTTAGTAGACTTGTAGTTGCAAATTAATGAGAATTAGTTGACATG
>NW_015512564.1:5882-6825 GCF_001515645.1 Sinocyclocheilus grahami | reverse complement strand
ACGTAATGAGTGGCCGATTGGACTCATTGTGAAAACCATACCCAGAAGTGATGGTAAAGTGAGGAAGGTAGAGGTAAAGATAATTAGAGAAGGATCTGCAAAGGTATACCTAAGGCCTGTCTCGGAGGTAGTACTACTCCTGCCTAGGAAGTCACAGAAGAATCAATAGTGGTATAATAATTTATTATACCAGGCGGGGAGGTGTGCTGTTTCTTATGTCTAGCGGTGATTCTTTTCCGCCTCCTACAGGACATTTAAGGTACTACACTTTATTTTGCCGTTTACTTTCGGTTTCTCTCAGTGAACGCAGTCAAGAAGAACGTGCATGCAGTTCCTATGGGTTATTGATTCCATCATTTAAACCTTGGAAATATATGTCTGTAAGTGCTAAATTTTATACTAAATAGTGCTTTAAGTGTTGTGTAGATTAAAGTAAAGTGTAGATCGGGATTATTGTTATATTTTGTTATAAACAGACATGATTCGCCTTATTGGTAGCGTACTTTGTTTTAGCGTACTGCTAATTTCTCTTCTGTTTGTACATAATCTCATTTGAATATAATTTCTTGACATGTACATTACTTTAAATAATGTTACAAAAGGATCTATGTACAACATCGAACTGTAATGTTAAGATGGATGTGTATGTAAATGTGTACATAATGTTCATACATATTTTTTCTTGTTTGTAGTTTTACATAAAAGAATTGAGAAGAACAATCACCAGTAAAGTCACTAAAGTTATGAAAACTGCTTTCTGGAGTTCTTTTCTGAAAGTGTACGCTATCTGTTAAGCCTTTGCTCAAGCTACGCAACTGGACAGAACAGAATAATATGTATGTTAGAGAATGTACAAATGGTTAACATTGTTTGTGTCATATCAGTCAGAAAAGCAGTTCTGCGCTTTTTTTTTTTTTTTTAGCTAACTTAGTTGTTATTCTTG
>NW_015512564.1:4353-5432 GCF_001515645.1 Sinocyclocheilus grahami | reverse complement strand
CTCTCTGTTTTCTCTTGATTGTGTCTCTCATCTGTCCTGCAGTGATTGTGATTATTGTTGAGTTTGCAGCGTTTGCTGCTCCTACTGTGATTCTTCTTCAGATCATCTGTGCAAGAAGAGCTGGTGAGTTTGAGATGATTCACATTGATCTGGAACGATCTGCACTTATGAGAGCTCAGTCAATGCTTTTGTGTTGAATTATTTTGCAGGGAGGAAGAACTCGCAGCACCCAGAGGAAATAGAGATTAATACAATATTAGAGTAAAATACTCTACAAATAACAGATTACAGCAAGATTTATCTTCATCTCAATGATATGGGGGTATTTATACAGCTTACGTGGATATTTGCTCCTTATACTGTACTGAATGCTTTAAATATAATATTAAATACAGAGTTCAGCAGAAGTGCTTTTAATAACCATGAATAATTATTACAGAAATCCTAATAGAAATGCATGGAGACTTTCTAATCATTGCATTGAACTTTTTACAGAAAGCTTTTTAAATGTTGTAATAGTCCATTTTAACTGATGATGCATGCTACACGTGTCTGTTAATTATCATACGACATATTTACAGATGTATTGTGAAGTTTTTTTATTGTTTTTGTTCACTGATCATTTGATGCAGAGACAAATCCTTACTTAAAATATCTGAATTATTGTCTTCCCCTCCTACATCATGCTGCAACATGTTTTTGTCAAGCATCATATGCTTTTTTTTGTCTTCAGATTTGTGATTTAATACTTATGAGTTTATTTCAAAGTGTGAAAGTAGGATATTTAACTCTGATATTGGGTTAATAACCAGTATCTGGGTAAAATAAAAGGGACTTGGTATTTATTAACTTAATACACCAGAAGCCTTTAGATTTTATGCTAATAATAAAGGAATATGTATCAATATTAAAGCAATACTGACAAGAAAAACAGAAAACCACTCATATCTCTTGGTACATTAATACAAAAATATGCCTTACAAAAATAAAGTTACTATATATCTAAAGTTAATTACCCACTTCTCAGTCAAACGCTGACATTATAGCCCATCATAATTATTCACAGAATTAATTTAGCA
>NW_015512564.1:1608-3139 GCF_001515645.1 Sinocyclocheilus grahami | reverse complement strand
TGGGAAAATCTCTATAGGCTACAGTACTGCACACGGGCTTCATCGCATACTCCATGCATCTGTGGATTTGTCTTATGTGTGGATTAGGCTATTTGGTTTCATTTAGTGTGAATCTGCGTTTGCAACGGCTCTGATAAGGCTAATAACGTGATATGCGGCCGGCCAACGCTATACCAAGCAGTAGCCTATACATTTGAATGTTCTTACATTTAGATCTAAAATAGCCTATAATGTTAGATACTTAAAATATATTTTAAATATATGGCCTATTTATAGGCTAACATTCATATTTATTTGTATATTTAACATAAGATTTAACATATGTATTTACAGAATTTCGATTTAGATTTACGCTCTAAAAAAATCCTTATTTTTGCTGTCAATATTAAGTTACATTGAAAAATAAACATTAAAAACCTAAATAAAAAAAAACAATATACAATTGATATTATGGGGGATTTGCACAGTTACTTTTTGTTGTATATTACTATTCCCAGAAGAACATTCAATAAACAGTTGTTAACAAAAAAAACTGACGGAGCTTTCTAACGCTGCATTAACTGCGCATATTCTCTGAGACAATGAGAGACGAAACTAATTCAACATATGCTGATAACGGTATATAACTGTCTTAAATTATTCCCTTAATATTTATCTTGTGGCCCATATAGTGAAAAACATGAGAAGAAATGTATTTTGCGTTAAACAGGTTGTTTTTGAAAATCGGTGCACGAAATAAAGCTGCTCTTAATTTTCATTGATGACTGCAGTGTTAAACGTTAACCTCCTCTCCCCCTCAGAACGACTCCTCTACTCTTCCGGTCACGAGCTACGGCACAAGGGCGGAGCTATCTGGACTGCCAGCAGCTGCAGTGACATCAGTGACGTTTGCGGGAAACGCTGAACAGTGACATCAGTGACTTTGGGGGAAACGCTGATGCTTCACTTCATAGCACTGACACCAGTCATGAGGGAGTACGTTACCCCTAAACATTGAAAAGATAGGATATTACGACAACATTACTCTTAGGACATCGCAAACTAATTTGTTTCATGACTATGACACTCTCTCTCTCTCTCTCTCTCGTGTGTGCGCGCTGTTCTGTGCCATTGATCGTCGTCATCATTCTTAATAAATAAAACATTTATTCATCTTGGGTGTCGGCTGTGAATCCCCCACCACTAACTGCAAACTGCCATTCAGATCTGCCTCCATTTTGTTAGCAACGCCCCAGCTTTCAACGATCCAATCAACTCCCGAAGGACGAAATCAAGTCCCGCCCTCTCATTTCAGATGCCGTTTCACTCTGATATACGTCACGGTAGAGAAGAAAAGATAATCGCAACTTCCGTTTCATGCCGACTTAAAAAAAACAAACAAACAAACAAAAAAAACGTTTTAAACATTTTCAATGAGGAGTAAGCTAATAGCCTAAACTTTAATTACCCTCACAGCACATCATGTGGTGCCCTCACAGCCGGGGCATGCGGGGCAATAATTTAATGTAATTTTAATAATAAAAGTAACCTA
>NW_015512564.1:0-252 GCF_001515645.1 Sinocyclocheilus grahami | reverse complement strand
AATCAATCAAACAATTTACACTTACTAACATTAATTTGAATTTTTCTGAAAATTTCTTTAAAAGTTAATCTACAGTATGTGAGCACATTACTATAACTTCCACAAGTCCTCCTTTTAAAACTTCTCTTCTATTATGGTCACTGATTTTATAAATAAAATGTATATATTATGTTTGGCACACATTAGTTTTTCAAATATATGAGGGCTGAGTAGAGCTTAAAACAGTGAAATGACTTGCTGCTACAAAGAAAT
>NW_015512563.1:6243-6639 GCF_001515645.1 Sinocyclocheilus grahami | reverse complement strand
CAGTGAATGGGTGCCGTCAGAATGAGAGTCCAAACAACTAATAAAGACATGACAATAATCCACAAGTAATCCACGTCTCCAGTCCATTATAATGTCTAGTAAAATTTGTCTCGTCTGAATTAGGGGAGAAATATGCACGTATCAAGCACCCTGAACAAATATGTTGATGGATTTTGATGTGAGGGAACAACAAGGGACGGACTTTTTCACTGGAGGAAGTTTTATTATAGATTATGGACTTGAATTTTGGTTGGAAGTGCTTTAATGATAAATGTATTTCTTACAAAGACTTTTCACTTCAGAAAATGTTAATTGATGGGCTGGAGTCTTATGGATTACTGTGGTGTTTTTATCTTTTATCAGCTGTTTGGACTCTCATTCTGACGGCACCCATTC
>NW_015512563.1:5028-6233 GCF_001515645.1 Sinocyclocheilus grahami | reverse complement strand
AAGAACCTTTAACATCCATGGAGCCTTTCCATTGGACAAAAGGTTATTTTAGTGTAAACAGGTTCTTTAGTTTTTTCTAAATTAATGAACCAAAATGGTTTTATTATGGCATCACTATGAAAACTCCCAATTTGGTACATTGCTTGTTTTGTTTTTGTCTGTAGTGAGCTGGTCTTTTCAGCAGGCACGGCTCTCTAAAATAAACTATAGCTTAAAAGCAGACTCTGCCCATTGCCAGCAAATTCATAACCAATTAGATCAAGTATCCACCTAGTATTGGAGGGACACTCCAGGAATGGTTATGTAAACCCGATCACTTCAGAGCATTGCTCATCCCGTTGTACAGTACGCTCCAAAGGGCAGCTACCTGACTACTTAGTCACCACTAAAGACTATGAGAAATGCCTTTCCTCCTTTATAGGCAGGAGTGTTTAGTGCAGATCAAAGGGACACAATCAAATTTATGCTAGTGGATTCTTTCTACACCTTTCTTTCTGGCTTTTTCTCCCTCTTTAAACTCGTGCTGCTTTGTGCTTTCAAGAATAAAACTAATAACTGCAGCCATCCTCAGAATGTTGCTATGTGGGGGTGTCAGAAAGTATCTGGGTTTTAAGTGGTTCATTTATAATGGCAATTAAAAAGCATAAAAATCAGGGATGTCAATCAATTAATAAATGTAACCATTCTTTTTATTCAGTGCTTTTTAGTTTCACTTGCACAATAAACTTTGTTCTACATTTGTCAAATTGCATCAAAATGCAAACTGAAATAATTGACAAATAATTATCAGCATTAAAAAGTTGAAGGTATTTAATATATTTAATATTTATGTATATTTGACAGCATTAATGTTAAATGACTATTGACTTACAATAGTCATTATCATTAAGGATGAATTGTGTGCATTCTGGGAACCTTTGATATGGGCTTGAGACTATTTTTTACTGGACATTTTATGTTGCTTTTAGAGAGACATTTCTCTTGTAATCTTAGATTAGAATCAGACAGTGTTTACACTAGACACGCAAAACTTGCTGCACACTTTGAAGGGTGAAGATCTTCTCATCACTCAGAAGGTAAAGCTCTCTAACATACCCTGGTACACCATTTAAGAGGTTTGTTCTCAGGATGAGAATAACTTCTAAGCTCAGTGTACAGTCAATGCTCACCACTAAACAAAAACCTGTTGAACTCTGACACTTTAT
>NW_015512563.1:2383-3355 GCF_001515645.1 Sinocyclocheilus grahami | reverse complement strand
GCGGTACATTACCAGCTCTAAGCCTTATCTTTTTACACATGCTCACATAATGCCTGAGATCAAGACGGGCCCTCTACAATGTGCCATTAGTTTCATCTTTCAGGCCTCCTTATCAAAATATTTTGTTCCAGCTTCCATCAAAATACTTCAGTAACCTTGGAATCTGTCAAAACATTTGGGTATTTTGGAGTTTACCTGACGGCAAATGATTCCTTCTGAAATCACTGGCTGAAATATTCTCCCCATCGCAGATTAAAGGGCTGCGTGCTTTAAACAAAGGTGTACTTGAGTGAGTAGAGCAGGGCTGAACTCTGTCTTGAACCGTGCCATTACTGAAAGCGCGAGCCTTTGACTTGCCATAGTCAAGCCAAAATGGGCCGGGAGGAAATGTGACTAAGCAATGTTTAACCTCTGACCTGTCTATCTGTCTGCCTCTTTCCCTCCCTGTCTGTCTCTTTCTCTCTCTTTCTCTAGGAAACCTTTGTCAGCAAATACGTATCAGTGCGTCACAGTCTCAGATATGTAAACAAATCACTACAGTGTTGCCGTCACGATTGCTATTATTAGTAATTTAGTCTAAGCACTGTCTTTTATATCTGTTGCAGGATTAATTATAAAGTGCAGTTAAGATTGACAGCATGCAATTAAAATGTACCTTGTTTTGGCAGTAGAGGATTTTATTTTGGTATGTATTTGGCCTGTGCATTTTACAGTTCATAATTTTATTTCCTGATATACTGTAATGTTAAATAAATAAACCTAGCTGAAAAACTAAAATCTGCTTTGTGCTTTAAAATATACTAATAGCCATCATGTCAATTTTACTCTTTATTTCACAAAAAGTACAGTCAAATTACATGCATTATCCTGATAAATACAATATTTTTTCATCATGCATACTATTTTATTTACAAAAATTTTTTAGTTAAAATTACAAAAGTCTTTGCAATGATCTTAAAGATGCACTATATC
>NW_015512563.1:0-1186 GCF_001515645.1 Sinocyclocheilus grahami | reverse complement strand
TCTGCGCTCGTTTCTACGTTAGATTGATAAATGAGGCCCACTGATTCTCATTTATTATCCAATTGTTTTTCTTATGTATTATTGTCGAAGTAAAACAGGTGTCGTATGTCATTTCATGTAGTTTTACTTATGTCTTCAAACGCTACTGACCAAAGTGTGCAACTAATGAGAAGAATGAACTAATTTGCATCTTTGTTTTTAACACTCAGTCAATAATTCACTCCGCACAGGTTCTGCACGTGTATCTGGGATGTTTTAGCAGCTGGTCTCTCTTAACGGAGAGAGAGTTTCTCACAGGGTCTCTCTCCTGAGGAAACACCTCTGCGGCATGTAAGATGACCACACATCTAGCACAAACCAAATGCTTTCGTCCCACCACCCATCTGTGCACTGAAATTTCCCCATTCTTGAACGGACGCCAGTGCAGCCATAGTTTGGCTTTGTGCAAACCTGTTTGTTTGGGCCACATACCCAGCAAAGCTTCTTCTGTCACAGAGCCGTCACTGTCTGCCCCTCTGCGGAGATTCCTCAGGGATGGAATAAATCACAGGTGAGGTTGCAGCCTGACAGTGAAGTGAAATAACCCTATATTGTATAAACATTACATCACTACTTCTATAAGTTGGGTCTGGCAGTGGTCCACATTTTATAAGCCCTCGTGTGCTTGAGAAAAAGGGAAGTGGATTTTACTTCAATGTCCATTTCCTCCCACAATCCACAAATGCTAGATAGACAACATATATAATCATTGCAATAGAGTGCTGCAGGGATGACATTTTTGTAGGCCAAAACCCAGAAATGAGCATTTTAGCACTTTTGGGTCTATCGTCCTGAAGTCAATGATTTTTTTTTTATGGGTTTTTGGTTAAATGCCTGAAATAAGTTCTGTGGTGAACACAAGCTCAACGTATTTTACATTTTATTCCACAACAAATGCAGTAATACACCCTTGTAATCTTTTAATGCTTTTGTCTTGAGTCTGAAAGGGGGTTGCTAACAAGTGTTACTGATAAGTGTTTAAATTGGACTACAGAGGTTTTTGGGGACATTAAACATCAAACCGAATGGGTAAACATTTTCACAACCTCAATGTATTTATAATCAAGCTCTTGCAAACTACCGTAACTCAAAATTAAGGATTTTTTTTTTTTTAAATGAAGACTAAAAGAGTTAGAAGCGTCACAGT
>NW_015512562.1:7939-8537 GCF_001515645.1 Sinocyclocheilus grahami | reverse complement strand
ACCGGTACAACAGTCAGTCCTGTCCCAGAGTCAGCAGAAATGAAGGAAATCATCTCAGGCATGTCTGCAGGCTTTGGTCACACCATTAGTTTCAAAGTATTGCTCTGGATTCCTCTCATGCCTCTTGTATTTCTTCTATTGTGAATTCAGGAGATTTGCTTTTGTCTGGAATAATAAAAACACAGCAAACACTCATCGTCAGCATTTTAGCAATAGTTTCCATTGATTTCCATTCCAATTGCACTTTCAACACATTAGCAGCCCGTTCACATTAAAATACTAGAGTTATGAGGAATATTTGCAGCAGTAGAAAAAAATATCATGTGATATATCTGTCCTTTAAACGCAAAATAGTGATTAAAACTATATGTGAAAATAAAATATGTGAGTGTGCAGATATTCCTGACTTTAAAAAATAAAGATAAAAAACGACCAAGAGTTGTACTAGCTTGCCGCAAAGCATGGCAGAAAACCTTGCAGACTATATTGTCTAATTAATATAACCTATTTTATTAATATATTTTTTTACAATTTAAAATAACTGTTTTCTATTAACAAAAAAATAATAATATTGTGAGATATTATTTCAATTTCTAAT
>NW_015512562.1:5540-6974 GCF_001515645.1 Sinocyclocheilus grahami | reverse complement strand
GTACCAACAATGAGCAATATATATTTTTACAGCATTTAGTAATCTTTGTTAATGTTTGTTAATGAAAATACAGTTGTTCATTGTTTGTTCACAGAGCATTAACTAAGGTTAACTTGTTGAAATGTTGAAATTAACATTAACTAAGATGAAAAAAAATGTTGTAATAGTATTTTTACATTGTTAGTTAATGTTAATATTGGAGTTCACTAATGGTAACAAATGAAACATTATTGGAAAGTGTTTCATTATCATTATACCCCTGAATGAAAACTATTAAAAATAATTTTTGTTCATTTAAATAAAGTTGAAATAAAATAAAATAATCAGATGAAAAACGTGAAAAACTCAAATTAGAAATGCTGCCTTGGCAGTGAACTGAAATATAATAATTACTGTCTGTCTACTACACAGTACTACTGAGTACTAAAATTACTCAAACTAAAACTGAAATAAAAACAAAGCAAAATATAAAAAATATATTTAAAAACAAAAATGAATAAAAATGACAAGGACATAAAATTACTAAAACTTAAAATAAATCAAATAAAAACAAAATCTAATACAAAGCTAATTCAAAATATGAATAAACATTATAATATATAAGTAACAGTCGACCACAAATGTATAGTACAGTTACTCAATTACTAAAAATGGCTTTGTTCTCTGTCTAAAGGGCTTAAAATATCATATTTTGGTAAGCTTCTTCATTTGCTCCATTTGCTTCTACATCAAGGTGGTTGAAATGGTTAAAATTAACTCAGGGATATTTCACCCAAAGATCTGTCATCACCATCATGACGTTCCAAAAATGACTTCCTCTCTTCCTTCCATCAAGATTTTCAGTGAATGACTTAAATTTCAAACTGTTCCTCTGGCATAACATTATGGTGAATAAATAATGACAGAATCCACATTTTTGGGTGAACTGTTCCTAACATGCAAAAGATTAATATGTTGAATCCAACCATTTGCTTTCAATTACTATGTTTAATTTGTTGATTTCTCACACAACAAATATGCAACAAATTGTCCCTATAAAAGTGAGGTTAGATTTTTGCCTGCTGTGAGAAACACAAACAAGAAACCAGCAAACCTCAAAACCACTTAGTGAAGAACGAACCAAGATTACTGTCATTTAGAAATTAGTGTCATTTAGAAATTAGACTGACCAGCTGATAATACTGCCTAATGTGATTATAGTAATATGATTTAAAAATCCCTGGATAGAGCTGAAAGCTCAAAAATGCCCAAATGTCCAAAAGAGTGATGACCTGCCTCATTATCTTAAAAACGGATGGGCTGTTCACTAAGGGAAATTGGAACAAGATGAACAAAGCATGGCATACTTACAGAGTGGAAAGACATTGAGCATCGGCATGAATATTTCAGAGCCATAAAGGTTGGATTTCATCAGTCTGGAAGTGCTGTCAGAAA
>NW_015512562.1:1496-2848 GCF_001515645.1 Sinocyclocheilus grahami | reverse complement strand
AAAAAAATAAATAATAATAAACATCTTTTACGTTTCGATATCTGAACCACGTAATCTGTGATACACTTCTCTCGTTTTAATGCTTAAAAGCTGCATGCTGCATCCATGCCATCTTATTGTGAGCAGACACCACAGAAGAAGGTTATTTATTAGGCACTGATGAGATCTTTATCTCCAGCTTTCAAATACTTCTGAAGCATTATCTTCTTCCCCCCGGTAGTTTGGTCGTGTACCCAATGACATAGTGGGCACGTGATGCTTTGAAGTATTCGGTTTGTATTCTTCCCTTCGGCTTATCTCGCCTCCCATAACTTCCAATGAAACGTCAGTAGCACCCAGTGTCATCCAGAACAGTTTACTGCAGGAAACTTCCTCAAGACTGTATCTAAATGTTTGAAACTTACTGTGGCTTCGGTGTGAGTCGGTCACAATCATGAGACTCTAATGTTGTGGAACGGGAGAGCGTGAAATATGCAGGAAGGGTTAGAAGAGTCATCAGTATCAGTTTTCCGAGAGAGATATGTTGTCAGGTTGAGGTATAAGTCATGGATGAGCTCTGGGATAGCTCAAACACATTCTCGTTTTAATCAAAGTTCTCTTTGTCAACATGCTAGACACCTCTAGACTTAAGCTAATAGACTTTGCAAATGAGAAAGACCTAATGGACAAACCTCACAGTGGAATTCAAGACGTCTAATGCTGAACTAAAACATACTTTTTCTAAATTCTAATGAGAAAAACACACGGACCAGCTAAAAGCATTAAGAAATGTCATGAAAACAGCATCTCATTTAGTCCTGTCTATCTTTGGTCCGTTTCTACCCAGACACCAGTGGGAGGTCTTCACCTCCCTGACGGATCCTAAGCTGAAGCCTGACCACTTGTAGGAAACTCCACCACACGGCTCTCAAGTGTAATAAAGGCTCAGGATGATCCGTTTACATGAGCAGCTGTGTAAATGATGTCAAGATTTTCCAGGAAACCGCTCCGGGTCGTATTTGCAAAATATTCGACCTGATTCATCATTTACTAACGAGACTTGACGTTGCTTCACTTGATTTATCTTTGCACAAAAACATCCAGGGCCCACAGATTAGTCATCTTGCTTTGACTTTTCTTCTTCTTGAGTTTCTACAACAGACATCACATCCAAGATCCATTTCTGCTTGCGGTCTCAGCTGCACAAGATCTCAGACGTTCTGGGTTGTTAGAGTGTTTTTTGCGGTGTCTCATATGTTCAGTTATGAGCACGGTCCAATGGACCTGATAATTCCCTCTGTTTATTTCTCCTGTGTGGTATCATCTGCTCATATTTAATTGCACTGGATATTTAAGACTTCTTTTTTTTTTTT
>NW_015512562.1:0-1179 GCF_001515645.1 Sinocyclocheilus grahami | reverse complement strand
AGTGTTGGGTTGCCTCCAGGATCAGGGTTGGGAACAACTGCTCTACAGTATTTGAATAAATGGTTGTGGATTGCAAAGCATGTGTTATCTATTGTGAGCTCCGGTGAACACATCAGGGGTTCTTACCTTTGTCTTATGGGAAGCCGGATGTGGGATTTCCTACAAAAATCAATGGCTGCTCATAAACACTCAGCAGCACCTGTGTGGAAGAGTATGAGAATAAACAATTCCATGTTTTGTTAAACGATAATTCAAGGTGACATGGAAATATAAAAAATGATGACTGGTATTAAAATGTTTCCAAACTACCATTAAAAAAGTACATTTGTGGCATTGGTCGTTTGTACAGATGGTATCTGGATCACAGATAAAAGGAATGCAAGACTTGAGAGTCCAGATTCAAAATAACACATTCACACTCATGAGAAACACATGGGTCTAGTGCAGTGTGATGGATCCAGCCTTATTACTTAGACTTACAAAATAAATAAATAAATAAAATAAGAAATTTGCTGTTTAAAAAAAACATGCCTTGACATTTGACATTCGGTTTGGTGACATTGCTGTTGAAATTTGAGCTAAGCAGTAAATTATTTTTTATATTAGCCATAAAAATAACTTGAGTGAGATATTTGCAATGAAAAATTAGTAACATTTATTATACAAATTTATGTTTATATAACGTGTTATGTTGGTCTACTATTAAGCGTCAGAGCCTGCAGAGAAGGCTGAAATACTTGCATGCTAAAAAGAACCATTAATATTTTTCTCTCTAATCATTGTCAGACCCCTGTCAAAGAGTCAAAAGCTGAAAGACCTCAATTAATAAAAAATAAAAGGCCTTCAGATGTTGAATAAGTAGCCAGACTTGGCCACTAGACAAAAAGCCTTTGCAGTAATAATACTTGGCTATGATGAGGTGCTAAGTGACAATTTGCAAGCAGTTCTAGAGGGTTTCAAATGCTCCAAGAGATTTCATAACTAGACAAACACTTTCTGTCCTTGGTGTGCTGTTTTTACTGGGGAATCATCTTGTTTCTTTTAAAACTTTTTTTTTAACAGTTGACAGTAGCCACCGACTACCACAGTGTGAAAAGAAATACTATGGAAGTCCAGGGCTACCGTCAACTGTTAGGTTACCAACATTCTTCAAAATACCTTCTTTTGTGTTCAACAGAA
>NW_015512561.1:1863-8540 GCF_001515645.1 Sinocyclocheilus grahami | reverse complement strand
TAATGATCTTTAAAAAAGCATCATATGACCCCTTTAACTAAAATTCACAATAAAACCCTGTATTCCATTGATGTAACGTTAATATACCAACATATTTAAGTACTAATATCGATTTTTAACCATTGACAACCATCAAAAACAAGTGATGATGAGAAAGTCACATGATGAATCAAAGTTTATCATAAACAGCTTTTCTACAAGCTGAGGAGGAAAATACTTATATATGGTGCAGTGTCATTCACACAAACACTAAACACCATCATGGTAACACACATGATACTGAAATAGTACAATAAACATTAATTTAACAACATTAGATGTAAGCTAAAACCCCATTATACATTAAAATTTAATTACAGTTATTCACCGTATATAGTATGGAAACTTGCTGTTAACCATTTAATGTGTTTTTACTGTAGCATTTTTACAGTCTTTTACTGTTAAAATCACAATTATCTTCTTTTGTGCTTTTCTTATAATTTTCCATTATGCTATATCATTAAATATTTAATTTATCCAAAATCATCCACTAATACTGTCACTCAAAAACTGATGTGAAGTGAATAAGCTTTAATAAATTATTAAATTATTTATTAATTAAATTTAATTCATTATTACTTAATTATAAATTAATAAGCTCAGATCAACGAGGCATACAATCAACCAGTTCCAAAACAAATCCTGCAATAATTGAAAGAAAACAATTTGACAAATACACTGAATCCAAGATTTGGTCATAATATAGCAGAATAAGAGATTTGCCAGTAATTTAAAAAAAAAGGATTTTCAGCACAGCACAGGTTAAAAAACTGTTTTCTAAGAACTAGCAGAAAATTCCTGGGGAAACTCAAAATGTTAAATGCATTCATGTTGCTCACATGGTTAACCAAAAGAATGAAATTATTTTTTAAAAATCCTGAATAAAAACATCTTGAATGCAAATTAAGCTGTTTTGGTTAAAAACTCTAGCAAATGCATAAATGTACAAATGCACATTTTCTAGCCAGTCAAAAGCAAAAAAAAATCCTTAGATATTATTGCTTTAAAAAATCATGTTTTTTTGGTTGTTGTCTTTTTAATCTGTGATTTATTTTTAATGGTCAGAAAGGGATGTGCGAACACATTACATTACACATTACAAACAATTTTACATTTATATACGAAGGATGACTGATTCTTAGCATACCTTAAAATGCAATGGAAAAACTACTGTTATACAGATTACTCTGAAGAAATGTAATCTTCAAGAAGAAAGAACGGTAAAGACATTTTGCTATAAGTTTGATTGCATCATATAATAATTGCTGTTAATATTGTTCATCGTCTGTTTTATTACGTCTTATATTGATTTTTCCGTTCTGCTGGTTCGTCTGGTCAGAGGAGAACTGGCCCCCCGACTGAGCCTGGTTTCTCCCAAGGTTTTTTCTCCATTCTGTCACCGATGGAGTTTTGGTTCCTTGCCGCTGTCGCCTCTGGCTTACTTAGTTGGGGACACTTCATTTCCAGCGATATTGTTGACATGATTGCAAAGATATTATTTAAACTGAGCTGGATGTTGACATCACTGAATTCAATGATGAACTGTCTTTAACTGAAAAATGAGTGTTTACTATTGTCATTTTGCATTATTGACACTATTTTCCTAATTAATGCTGTTCAGTTGCTTTGACACAATCTGTATTGTTAAAAGCGCTATATAAATAAAGGTGACTTGACTTGACTTGACTTAAAGACAGTGATACATTTATGTCTACAGTTGTAAAGACAATTTATTTTTTATAAAATCTAAACTTAAATTATCTAAAATTATAATTACAGTACATTAGGCATATAATTAAATGGTAATCTAATGTTTCACAATACATTAAAGTCTCTGAAAACAAATTTAAAAACCAAAGAGTGCTACAGAATACAGTGCCTTCATATTAGATTAACAAGATTGTATAATTATTCATTCTGCTATGTGCTGCACAGTCAAATTAAAATAACATCATATTCCACCACTGTGTAACATCACATAAATGAGTTGTGTTTATGTTCAGAAGTAGCTTTCATATTACACATCTTTCTAAGATGTCTCGTTTAAGTTTCTTTTATAACCATAAGTGTCGCTATCAAGAGCGACCTGTTCATGAAGGCCCTCCATCAATACTTGTTGGAACAAAGTAACTCTGCTGTCAAGAATCCCAAGAAAGCTAAACTGATATTCTAAAAGCTCTGCGACTGCTCTCTCCACTTTCTGTTGCTGAATCTTTTCTTCCGCTTCTATAAACATTTCCTGAGTGAAGCATTCTCCCCCATTTGCTGCCACCATTTCATCAATTTTCTCAATTAATCTCCTCACTTGAACTCGATTCTTCACGTCATTGTTATCAAAAACAACATATCTACTACCACAGCTCTGGATCACTCTACGGAGTTCTGCATGGCCGGTTCTCACATAGTCTTCAACTGTTTGATCACAGAGTGCATCTCCATGAGTGAAGACCACTATCATGTATTTTGAAGCTTCTTCTCCAAAAAGTTCTTGCAGGGCCTGGACTGATCTTTGCTCCTCAGTAGTGAAACGGCCAATTTGTATCACCAGCAGGAACACGTGAGGACCTGGTGCTGAGACCTGTATACATCTCACTATTTCTCTTTTGATGAGGTCTTTTGATATGCTGGTATCCAAGATTCCAGGTGTGTCAATCACATAAATCTCTCTTTGGTCATAGACCATTGCTTTTTTGCACCGCTCAGTGACAGAGTTTGCAGAAGGGTTTGATTCAAAAACCTTTCTGCAAAGGATAGTGTTTCCCACAGCACTTTTTCCAACTCCAGTTTTTCCAATCAATACTATGCGAAGTCGTGGACCTATGAAAACAGCAAAGGATGAAAAAAAAATAGATAATGAAACATGTACAGACTGATTCAACTGCCTTGGTGGATACGAAGACAGAGTAGGGGATGCCTGAGACATTGTATAAAACTGAGTTTTGCATTTTAAGCCTGGCCCATTATATCATATATTAATGCACATATAAGCTTTATGATGCAAATCCATTAAAAAATATTTTTTGATGTTCATCAAAACTATATGAGTTACATATTAATACTCATTAATAAATCCTCCCAAGTGTATTAATAATCGTATCACACTTATTTGACTTTCAGCTTTGGTTGAAGATAACTTACTATTGTATTTTTATGCATATTTTATGTTTTCTTTTTCTTTTTTCAAAAACAGACAGATTTAAGACATTAGACACTCTCAATTTACTCAAAAAAATCTAAACCATTCAAACATGATAAATGTTTGAGCAGTTATGAGCTTTCAGCAGTTACTACAAGCCAAACTAAACAGCCCGGTTTAACACATTCTGTTGACTATAAGTAACATTGCACCAACATATCTACTAACTCTCATTAAGAGTGTTAGTAGAGTATTAGTAGACTGGTAAGGTTAGGGTTAGAATAAGCTGACATGTACTTGCAAAGTTACTTATAGTCAGTAGAATGTCTGTTGGGGGACCATGACCATAAAGAGTTAGCAGATATTAATCAGACAGTCTACTAATACTCTAATGAGAGTTAGTTGGCATGTAGGTGCAAAGTTACTTGTTGTCAACAGAATGCTCGAAAGGGACCATCAAAGTAAAGTGTTATCAACAACCCAAGTCAAAAAATTTTGCACACAACCTACCTCGCGGAATAGAAGAGCGGAGACAACATTTGGTTAAACAGTCCATTTCCTTCAGCAACAGTTTCTCTTGACGACTGAAACTATTTTTTGCATGACCCTATTAGTAACAGATTTTGTTGTGACTCCACCTGTTGTTTGATTTTTGCATTTGTACAAAGCTAGCTTTTACTTTCATTTAATCACTATTTTCCTGCTTCGCCCCACGACATATAACCAGAGGTGTTTCTTGAAACCTGGTGAACATACTGTAAATTCAACATGCCAAAAGGTCAAATACAGTTGTTAGTTTGAGTTTTTGACCAGCTTTTTAAAGATTTTGTTCTTTTGCTAATGTCTTTCTTCATTCTTTATATTCTCTGCCAGTGTCTATATTTTACTTCAAAATGATCTATTACATTTAATTGGGAGAAAACCCTTTTTAATTCTTCATAGGAGAAAATAAAACTGCAGAAGTTTCAGACAATGACAGCGTTGTCACCGTAGTGCTGCTGGGACAAAACAGTATGGATATATTCCTGATTGGAAACACCTTAGCTATGCTTGGATATAGCTGCTTCCAGCCAGGAAAGTCCATGTATCAAAAGGCTCTAGGAAGAATGCAGGACGAGCTGCTCTACATTATAAACACCCCAGACCTTTTCTGGAGACTATGCCAAGAACCAGAAGCTAACACTATAGAGGAGATGAAGCCATCATGCACAGGTCCACGCATGTTCCTCCTGGTACTCCATGATAAACAGCTCTCCCAGGAAGAGGTGGAGATGATTTAAGGAGAGAGTTGGAGAGAAAATGACAAAAAAATATTACTGTAGTGTTGATCGACAACAAGATACGGCAGACTCAGATCTGGTCAGACAGCTTTTGATACATATTACTAAAAAGTTGATCCTGGCAGGTAGACTTCTACAAATGGAAAACATTTGGTATTGTTTCGTGCATTGTTCACAAAACTGATTTCTGTCTTTTTCCCTAAAGTTCATCATTATCTTACATGAAGACATGCAAGCATGTTCATCGGAAGGAAAAAGATGAGACAGAACAACCGACAATGTCAGGTAAAATTATTAATATTCTAGAATCTAGGCCAACTCTGCTGCACTGAAAATGTGTTTTATGAAAGTAAACTTACATTCAAATGTTCATGGTCAGTATGTTTTTTTTTCTTGAAAAGAAATTAATATTTTCAACAATGCTGTATTAAAAGTATAATCAAATTGATCCAAAATTCACAGTAAAGACTTTTACAGATTTCCATTTCAAATAAATGCTGATTGTTTGAGCTTTTTACGCCTCAAACAAACTTGAAAAAGAAAAGTATCACAGTTTCCTTAAAAATATTAAGCAGCACTGTTAAGCACAACTGTTTTGAACATTGAGAATTAAAAAAATAAATACATTTTTAGGATCATTTAACAAATTTAGCTTTGCCATCACCAGAACCAATTCCATCTTAAAATATGCTGAAATAGAAAACCCCTCTTTTAAATTGTAATATTTTACAATACTGCTGGTTTTATTTTACAGTTGAAACAAATGCAGCCTTGGTGACCACTTCTTTCAAAAAAAATTTATAAAATCAAATAATAATAATAAATTGAAAAATGGTTCATTCCAAAAAAAAAAAACATTTTCATAAGGGGAGGGTGTGAACGTCAAGCCATTTGGAGGTGACTGCAAGATCGTCACCATGGTACTTCTCAGAAATATACTTAAAATGACATTTAAGTATACTTGACTTATACTTAGAAAAAGTCTAAATATATTTTAGCTATAATTGTGCTCCAAGAATCCGTGTTTTCATTGTTATACGGTAGGGGGTGCTAGTACACATCTTCTGTACAGAATTTCCAGAAAACACAAGTGAAGAAGAAACCGAAACAACAGATGCTTCCACATGTATTCTAACACGATCATCAGACATAAAACAGCATCAAAACTGTGTAACGTTATGGAATAAAACGTCGACCAATGAAGAGATAATAATAACTGTCAAGCTTTGGAGTGTTGATCGACTTTATCTACGTTTTGATTATCATTCTGAATCCAATTCATAGTCTTTTTTCAGCTTTTTGTTCAAAATGTTGTTTATTTGTTTATTTCTTTATTTATGAAACTTATCCACATTTAAGTGTTTAAAAAAAGAATGCATGAAGCTAGAATAAAATGTTTTTGTTTACAAGCAGATACCCTGTTCTTTTGATGGTTTGTATGTTCAGATATTCATGTAACAAAATATATACAAATTAATACATAAATAGGGACATAGTAGTATACTTGAAGTATGATATAAAGTTCACTTAAAAAAAAACTTACGAGTATACTTGCAGTATAAAACTACTAAACTAGTAGTTTACTGAGATTATACTTCAAAGTGTACTAAAAATGCTACTACAAGTATTTAATTAGTAAACTATCAGTATACCTGTAAGTTCACTTTTAGTATAGTTGCAGTACAAACTAAACATTTTGATGTAAACTAGTTGTGTACTCAGTTTACTACTGTTACTACTTAAAAGTATACTTTTATATACTAGAAAGTGGGCCAATTTAGTCCCAAGGAGTATTGAAATAGTACACTTACAAGTATACTACTAGTACACTGATATTTGTATACTTACTACATAAAGTATACTTAAAATATACTTGAACTTTACTTAAGTATACTTACTAAAATAAACTTGAAGTATACTACTTTTTGGTAAGGGTTGCCCAACTGAAGGAGAGATTTGGAAAGAAACTGCTTGAAAACGTGCTTGTTGTGCTCATAGGTAGCATTGAAAATAACTTAAGAGAGACCTTTGAAGCTGATAAGACCCTCAAAAAGATTCTAGATGAGTGCAGGGAGACAATTTGTGTTTACAGGAGTAATATGAAAAGCACTGAGCTGGTCGAACAACTTATAGGTCAAAAGAACAACATGCAGGATAAGCAGGAATCTGAGAGAAACCGAATATACAGTGGGGCAAAAAAGTATTTAGTCAGCCACCAATTG
>NW_015512561.1:0-441 GCF_001515645.1 Sinocyclocheilus grahami | reverse complement strand
ATAGATGGAAACGGGGGTTCGGTAGACTTATGTACGTAAATGCCAAAAGCTATTTTCACTAGTTCGACCCACCATTGCTTGGATGTTTTACCTTTAGTACAAACAGCATAAATTATTAAGTGTTTCCTTTAGCCAATTTGACTCATTATCCACAGTTATTCAAAGCCCAACTAAATTATACAGATTCTAGATTACTGCATTAAGACAAACATTTTTACAAAACATGCAATGAAGAAACAAAAAGCCAAGAACAGCTGTTATCTAGCATACTAGTGACTCAGCGTGTTATACCTGATTTTGGACAAGCCCTTTGTTCTCATGCACTTAAGACAAGTGTATTTTTCACTTTCATTTACTTACAACTGTCATTGAGTGCTAGAGACACGTTCCACTGTTTCTTGTAATACAAGTCAGCATGTTACAACGTAAGTAAGCCTTTTA
>NW_015512560.1:4151-7230 GCF_001515645.1 Sinocyclocheilus grahami | reverse complement strand
AAGTCTTCTTATTATACCTAATACCGATTATACTCATTTATAATTAATCTTAAATTCTGCGGACCCGGATGCGGGTCCAAAATCGCGTTAAAAATGTGTATGCTTCATTTACATAGCCTTCCTTATATGGTATCAGCCCATACATGGGTTCATTTGAAAGCTTGGAGTGGCTTCTTTACAAAGAAAGAAGCCTTTTGGTTTTCATATTCATAAAGCAGTAAAATTAAGCTTAGAAATGATTTTCCGCCTAACCATTGCAACATTTTTTTTGCGAAGAATGTGTATTTTATATATTTTTTACAAAAAAGTAAAGTCATATATCACAAGAAAGCTCTCATTCTCATGAATTTGACGATGTAGATTAATTCATTGTGTGACAATCATAGATCGAATTATCTTCAATTTAATTGCGATGTAAAAAAAAAAATCAGAGACAATAAAACCTGAGAGAACTCTGCAGAGCAATCTCCAGACTCTTTTTCTGTACTCTCATATATACTGTTCGTTCTCTAGGCTTGTTTAATGGTTTCATTCATATTTGTTATAGGATCATCACGATGCAGTCATGAGGCCTTAATTTTATGTTCTGCGAAAATAAGGGCCCCGTTATGTGCCATCATGTGCTTATCATGTACTTCACCATATGTCTGCACATTCCATTCTCAAACAGTTTTCTATACATGCAGGCAAATACACATTATTATAATAGTAGAATAACTTAATACATAAATGGCCAGGATTATACCTGAACAATTTACATTTTGATTAATTCAAATCTTTTACATTCCCCTCTTTGAGACTTACTAAGTCTCACCATCATTTGTCATTACCCAGAGTGCAGCTTCACAATTCAGTCTTATCAGTTATTACTACCTAGTGACTAATTTAAGTCACACAGTTTTATCACCAATAACCAGATTATATCTCAAATATTTTGGTGGGTCGTGAAATATTATACTTGTTTAGGTGGGTCGTGGAATGGAACAGTTTGAGAACCCTTGACTTAAACCACTCATCATGAAATATTCTACAACTGTGTATGAGTATTGGTATAATATATAAGACTGGTCTTGTTTCAAGGAAAACTATGCTAACTAACAAACTAAACTAATATTTTTGTTTTTCTGCTGTGTAATTTACCCATTTCTACCAATTATATTCTTCTACCTTTTCCCATAAACATTTGACTTGCTAATTTATATCAATTATTTTATTCTACCTTTTCCCATAAAAAATTTGAATTGCCAGTTTTCTTAAAACTGATATTATGGTTGTCATTTACAATGTGTCTATTTTGTCTAGTTACTTTTTCCTCCTTATCTAGTTCTTGTTCTTTTTGGATTAAGTCAAAGCGAATGCTAGATTCAACTGAGGGGGTGAAAGTTGATTCTAGGGAAGTCTGGGTGCTGTTGTCTACGGCTTGAGCTTGTCGAATTAGATGCATTAGGCATGTGATGATCATCAGATATCTTTTAACTTTTCTGCTTCTCTGACAAAAGAATGTGAGCTCCTTGCTTATCTCTTTTTGAGTTGTTTGCACTGTCAGTTTGCACTTCATCTTGCATCTCTAGTCTCTCTACGTCACTTTCTCCTGAGTTGTCTGCTTGTCTGTTGCCTTCTCTTTCCACTTCCTCTTTTCCATTTGTTGGCCCACATCTGTTCCCAAGTATTTTTATCATGTCATTAGCCATCCCATCATTCATTCCATCTTCACCAGGGTGACTCTTTGCGAGTTGTTGCAATGGTTTTTCCCTCGTTGGCAAGGGAGGGTCGTTACTAGCATGCCCTTCATCCCTCACTTCATGCTGTGTGGAGTTGTTGAAGTGGTTCTTAAATGGAAACCTTCAAAATGTTCTGTTAGTGATATCAAGTCCTTCTTGGTGTGACCTGTGGAAAGTTCATGTGGGTTGAGGGCTGTCCTGGTCCCTTTTTGAGCTCTCACACATCAAGTGCTGTCAATACAATTTGAGTATAGGGCTAATACCCATTTTCTATAATATAATAAAGAATTTGGTTTTATTCTGTTATCTGCATCCTTACTATTTTTCAATTAATTTCAATTTTATGGTCAACAATTTGCTAGTTCAGTTATCTCTTTGTTTTATAAACTAAGTTCCACTATATCACTGTATAATTTCCTAGGCCTATCTTTCTCAGTAGCATAGGTCTTTTGACCTGGAAAACACTCAACCCACTTTTTTATGTTAACAGTCAGAAAGACAATATTTTTTTCCTTTTGACACAGAATCAGCTCCATCATGATATGCTGAAAAGAAAATTAGATGTGGGGTGGACAGAGCAAGCTTGCTCTGCCTTCCCATGTTATACACTGCGCAAGTGTGGCACTGCTTTTCCTGGACTGAAATATTTGCAGGAGTTGATGTGCCACTTGTTCTCTTAGGGGATTCGGCCTATCCCCTGTCCCACTGGCTTATGAAGCCTTACCCTGAGGGAAGAGGAGTAACACCAGAACAGATTCAGTTCAACCACCGCTTAAGTCAAGCTCGGATGACTGTAGAGCATGCATTTGGGCACCTCAAAGGACGCTGGCGTTGTCTGCTAAAGCAATGTGAGGCCCCCATTACTTTAATTAGCCGCATTGCCTCTGCTTGTTGTGTGCTGCACAACTATTGTGAAGTGCACAATGAAGAATTCCTTGCGAGAGATGTAGTTCAACAGGAGGAGGAAGAACAAGAGAATGAGGATGTGGAACATCATGGACAGGGGCATGCACAAGGCAATGACATCAGAGATGCGCTATGCAGATATTTTGCAGAAATCTGAATGAATGTACCCAATCAAATGTATTCTATAGGGTGATGATGGGCCTGTGTAAGCTTCCTAAAAAGCAACACAATAACATGCAAAAGAGTTGACTGAATCCCTTGACTGAATGAAATGTATTATTTTTGAGGTAATAATCAATTCACTCAGAGTCAGGAACATTTTTTTTAATTAAATCTCAAGAGATTTTGAAGGATGGAACCGTGTTGGTTTTGAAGAATGTAAAAAAAAATAGTTGTACAAGTCAAACAAGTGTTTTGTTAATGTAATATTCTGTGACTTTCTATAAAAAAAA
>NW_015512560.1:0-692 GCF_001515645.1 Sinocyclocheilus grahami | reverse complement strand
TTTCCCTCGTTGGCAAGGGAGGGTCGTTACTAGCATGCCCTTCATCCCTCACTTCATGCTGTGTGGAGTTGTTGAAGTGGTTCTTATTGATGGAGCAAACCATTCCTCGTCCTTTATAGAACTGCTGTCACCTGTAAATGGAAACCTTCAGAGTTTTCTGTTAGTGATATCAAGCATGCTCATCTGGCCAGTCATCCTTCTTGGTGTGACCTGTGGAAATTTCATGTGGGTTGAGGGCTGTCCTGACCCCTTTTTTGAGCTCTGAACAGGGCTAATACCCACTTTCTATAATAAAAAGCTTTAATTAATTATTTGCATCCTTACTCTGTTTTTGTTTTTCAAATTTATTCTTAATAATTTGCTAATTCAGTTTTCTCTTTGTTTTATAAACTGAGTTCCACTTGATAATTTTTTAGGCCTATCTAACTCAGTAGCATAGGTCTTTTGACCTGGAAAACACTCAACCCACTTTTTTATGTTAACAGTCAGAAAGACAATATTTTTTTCCTTTTGACACAGAATCAGCTCCATCATGATATGCTGAAAAGAAAATTAGATGTGGGGTGGACAGAGCAAGCTTGCTCTGCCTTCCCATGTTATACACTGCGCAAGTGTGGCACTGCTTTTCCTGGACTGAAATATTTGCAGGAGTTGATGTGCCACTTGTTCTCTTAGGGGATTCGGCCTATCCC
>NW_015512559.1:27142-27558 GCF_001515645.1 Sinocyclocheilus grahami | reverse complement strand
GTTAAAATTGCTTATTTCTCTGGATTTAAACATTTTTCGAAACATGTGGGATAATGTAAGTACACAAGTCAGCAAATATATATATAACATTGTTCTAGTGGTTTTTGGATATTTTAATCATAAAATCTGACATATTGTGCCTTTAACTAATGCGCTGTCTTCACTGTAGCTCACGCGCACTCATTCAGTCTCTTACTCAGTTCTGTCCCGCAACTTCATCAATAAAAGAGCTTCACCGCTGAAGAGCTACATTATCCTTCTCAGCAAAGAGTTGGTAACATCGTTTCTGTAGCAATTAAAGCCACCGCTTCACTGTTAATAGAGAAACTCGGCAATTCTTTAATACACCGTCTCTCTTTCTCTCTTAAATAAACACTTGATGAATTACACTTTTCTGAGAATAGAATATCGAAGTG
>NW_015512559.1:24892-26056 GCF_001515645.1 Sinocyclocheilus grahami | reverse complement strand
AACACAGGCTAATTTTCATTTTTGGGTGAACTAACCCTTTAAGTGGTATGTTCAGACTCATTAATTCATTCAGAAATAAAAGAAGTGTATGGCGATTAAACCGTTTCATAAGTAGCACACTTAAACACCACCCTTGCGAGGGAACATTTCTGCACTGCAAGAGCACAGGACATTGTTCGTGTGCAAAAATGTGCTAAAATGTCCTTCATAACAACAAACTTATACCAGCTTCTTTTTCCTTGAATTACAACTCTACTCATCTCTTTTTTCCCCCTCAGTTGCAGAGAAAGAGACACATTGGGAATGACATTGTTGCCCTGGTTTATCAGGAAGGTAATACTCCCTTAATTTCGGATGTGATCAGATCCCACTTCTTGCATTGTTTCATTGCAGTGAGAAGGATAAAGAGAAAGAATGAGGGAGAGGGAGGAGATGGAGGATCATTTCAGGTAAAAAAAAATACTTGCTACATTTTGCTTTATCAGCACACAGCTCCAAAGCCTCTTGTTTGATTGACAGGTATCTGTCACCGCTAGGGAAGATGTACCCCCATTTGGCCCACCCCTTCCTACACCTCCCATTTTTACAGAGGTGAGATCAAATTACTTAATTCAGAAGTTTCAGCAAGGGAGCTCTCAACTTTCTTACATCAGTCCAGTAGGTCTTACATCAGTAATACCTATTCAATTTCCTTTACAAGTATGTGTAAGCACTTTACAAGTGAAGGTTTATAAAATAAAACGTGCAAGTCACCCTCTGAATCACACTCTGAATTATGCTCTGAATTTCCACTTCCAGGGCTCAGTTTTAAAAGAGTTCCTCCTGACCAAACTTATAAATGCTGAAATCTCTTGTTACAAGGCTGAGAAATTCAGTCGACTGGAGGTAACCAGACACAAAGCATGTTAACTAATCATTCATTCATGTCACAGCCTCAATTTAAAACATGTGCTTCTCTTCTCTCCTTTTATGATCTCAGTTACGTACACGTTTGTCTCTTTTGGAAGCACTGCGATCTGAACTGTCTTCCCGATCCCAATGCATGTTGGGAGAGGCGTCACAGCCCAGCATCCCCCTCACTGAAGGGGGGAGGAGTGTTCCAGAGGGTAGTGGAGGATTCATTGAGAACTTTAAGGTAGATAATCTCAAACCTCAGTGAGAATA
>NW_015512559.1:22430-23229 GCF_001515645.1 Sinocyclocheilus grahami | reverse complement strand
GGTAGTTTATGGGCTTATTTGTTTTAAAAGCAAAGGTATACGGTTTAATCACCGAATTGACCTTGCAGAATATTTCATTCCCACTCACCAGGAGGAGTTTAAACATGGTCAGCTAATGAAAGAGGAAGAAAACCTCAATATACATGTTCAGACAACCAGGATGGTAACCATTATACACACCCACACGTACAGGAAAATGCAGTTTACATGATTAAAAATCCTGAACTATAAAGGTTCTACACATCTTGCATAATTCAGCATCTTACCGGATGTGCCTCTGACGTATAAGCACACGAGCATGGTGGATGCTTTTGGCCAGGCCAAGCTTGAAGACCTGAGTCTGCAGCCTCCTCTCCAAGAAGTCCTCCACTTTCAAGCCCAGAATGTAATCGAGCTTCATCTTGCCCTCATCCAGCACACCAATGCGCACCAGACGCCTGAGCAAAGCGTTACCTAGAAGTAAAAGTTGAACTGTTAGTGGGGAGAAGTAGTGATAGATGCAAAGCAGACATCAAATTACTATTAGCAGTTATATGGCCTCATTGACGAGGAATTCTTGGCAACACTGACAATCTGACTTGTACTATTTTAAATCACTGGCCATTAAGTTTTAGACAAATCAACTAGTTTACCTTCAAAGAGACGCTTAGGATCCTTCTCATCCAGAGTGAGAAGCTCTCTGGCAGCTTTGCGGATTTTGGCCAGAGTGAACTTCACCCGCCAGACTTCTCTCTTATTCCTGAGGCCATACTCGCCTGACGAGAAAAACAAATCCGGATTAAAAAAAAAAAAAAAAAAA
>NW_015512559.1:19011-20848 GCF_001515645.1 Sinocyclocheilus grahami | reverse complement strand
TTTTTTTAATTCTCGTTTTTAATCACCTAGAAGTTGTGACACCAGCCATTAGTGCAGTACAGCCCACTCTTCTTCTCCTTTTCTTTTTCATGTCCCTGGATCTTTTTCCTCTTCTGTTTGGATCCTAAACTTTCTCAGTCTGGTTCTTTCTTGATTCAGAGAGCTCTTCTTCCCCTCTCTTTTTCCCCGGTCTCCCATCCCTTTTAGCTGTTCCTTTTTTCTGGCTATGCACCATGCTGTCCTCCCCTACTGTAATTCTTCAGCCTTACGGACTCCCTGTCTACCCCCAGACAGCCTCCTGCTACCCCAGCATTGTACAGGTAAACATGTCCCTTTATTCTCTATATCTTCCTCTTTCACATTCTCTTTGTAGTTTGATAGCTTGTTTGTTTAATTTTTAACAACTTTTTCCTTGTGCAGTTTCTGTCACATATCTGGTAATATGTTGCATAAATCAACCAATCACTGCAATGAGGACATTAAATGTGTTTCTCTCTGCCAGTGAAGGACGCTGTGTCCTTTTGTTAGTTATATTTGTCCCTGCGAGGTGGCCTACTGAAAACAGGTTGAGTGTGTGTTTGTGTGCCGCTGTGTGATTGTATGTTTGTGTGTGTCTGAGAGAGAGAAATTCCAGGACAGCTGATAAACGGTGTGCCTGCTCTTTCTCTCTGTCACACTCGTATTTTTAGTCTGTTCCTCTCACTGCAAATTCCCTCTCACACAGATTACAGATATATAAATATATGTAGAGTTTCAGGTTGCCTCTTGACTTTATCTGAAGTGATACACAGTGACAGATTATGTCATCTAAAGAGTAGGACTTGAAACAAAATAATTTTCTTAGTTGCTTCTGCTCCTTTAGTTGCTATTCATCTGTCATACTTTGATTTAACCTTTTGTGTTAGGGCTGAATTATGTGGTTATTTTGATAGCTATGTTTGTGTTGGTGCAAAATTGTATAATTTGGCTCATATACAGTATTTGTGTGTGCTTGTCTGTTTATTGATAGAATGATGAATACATAGACATTTATTATTAAAATAAACCCCAAAATAAACCCTCATGTTAATCTGAGGTTTATTGTGTCGCCCTAGTGGTTTATTTTGCAATAATGACTGGCACAACCAATATTTATAAATTCTAAGTGACTAAAAAAGAGACTGCAGAGTGAAATAATGTAAAGTATTAACTATTAAAAATTGTTTTCATTAATTGAAATAAAGCTGAAATAAAATAATAAATATTAGATGAAAACTTAAAGAACTTAAACGAAAATTAGAAATGTTGCCTTGGCAACTAAAATAATATAAAACTAAACTAAAATAATAATAATCTAAAAACAATAAAACTGAAATAAAATAAATATTTATTTTAATATAATATATTCTTAAAAATAAAAATGACAACAAAATAACTAAAACTTAAATTAAGATAAAAGAAAAATGTAAAGTATAAAAATAAAAGCTAATTAAAAATGTAGATAAATACTAAAATAGCTTACAAATAATACTAAATTAAAACTACCTTAATTGGATAAAAAGTCTGTTGATGAAAATAAAAGAAACTGGTTGCCAGGGGAAACAGCCAGTTATATTGTTTAGTAGTCATTATACAACAAAATCTGGCCGCAGAATGCCACAGCTGAACCAATCAGAATCAAGTATTTCAGAGAGCCTTGTAATATACGAGTATAGACTACATAAGCAGTTCTTGTCATCAGTTCTGTGTGAGTGTTTGAATGATCCCGCAGCTGTCAGATCACGCACCTGGCATCCTGCCTCTGATCTTTAACCCCAAACCTGACAGCTGAAGGGGCCAGTGTGTGTGTGTGTGTGTG
>NW_015512559.1:4652-4896 GCF_001515645.1 Sinocyclocheilus grahami | reverse complement strand
GAGTGAACTCCCTTCCCAGGAGATAATAGTGGAGGGTGAGAACTGTGAAACACTCCTTTTCTATGGTGATGTACATCGTCTCTCTCTTCGAGAGCTTATGACTGAGGTACAGCACCGGCCGCTCCTCACCCTCTATCTCCTAAGACAGGACCGCTCCAAGCCCCCTGTCCGACGAGTCAGTCTGCAACAAAAAGGGGATAGAAAATCAGGGGAGTGCAAAAGTGGCCCGCCACACAGAACAGCC
>NW_015512559.1:2090-2824 GCF_001515645.1 Sinocyclocheilus grahami | reverse complement strand
ATGGCAAGGATTCACCGGCCCCGGTGCAAGCCACCATCTGATCCTCCGCAAGTTGATTGGCCTGTTTTAGCGATGCTGGTCGGTGACACTGGACACAATGCGCAGTCTTCTTAGGCAGACGTGCCACGAACTGCTCCAGTACCTCCTTGTCGATGATTTCCTCGACGTCGCTTCCCCCGGCCATCAGCCATCTGCGGCAGGCGTCCCGCAGTTGTTGCGCCATCACGAAAGGTCGGCCACTTTCTCTAAGGTCCAAGGACCTGAAGCGCTGACGGTGTTGCTCTGGACTCAGGCCGACCTGCTGTAGGATGGCACGTTTCAGGTCTTGGTAGACCAGCTCCGGAACAGCTCGCGGTCTTCCTGTTGTGCCTGGACGAGGGCTTGGAAACACTGTTCTTGGTCGTCCCTCATGCCCAACAGTGCCTGATGGTGCTCCTGGTGCAGACCGGCGAGCGATTGAATGACCTCCGCAAACGGAGTACTAGGCGGGGATTGCACCATGGCAGCGGCGATCTTCTTCCTTCTCGGGTTTCGGCACCAGTGTAACAAGGTTCAGTGTATGGAAGGAAGAAGACAGGGTCGGCGTGACTGGAACTCGTATTTTATTTGACTTCTCCAATATAACACAAAAGCAGTCACGCTCAACGCGCTTTAAACAACTGAGCATAAGTTAAATATAACTCCAGCCGGTACAAGTCCCAGTCAGTCTCTCTGGCCAGTCTCCTTTCCAAGGC
>NW_015512559.1:0-450 GCF_001515645.1 Sinocyclocheilus grahami | reverse complement strand
GAAATGAATGCTAAAAAATTAATGGACATGGGTGTTTCAACATGGCTGTTTGAGAAATAAAAAGCTATGCACTGCATCAGTCAGTGTTAAAAGAATTGTTTCCTAACATGCAAGAAACATAAATAACTGCAGTAATAATTCAGTCTTAAAATAGGCCCATCAACTTATTTAAATCCAGACAGCAACTTTTTTTGGCCAGGCAATGCATAAACTTAATGTCTAATGTTTGTTTTTAAGTTTGACATACGGTAATTTCACATTCTGCTCGTTAAGGCATTGGCATGCTTTATGTACTAATAAACAGCCAAATTGCTAGTAATAGGCCTAGCCTATGCATGTTAATAAGCAACTAGTTTAATAGTGAATAGTGTTCTCTAATCTAGAGTTGTTTTGTATGTATATATCTATACAGTATCTCACAAAAGTGAGTACACCCCTCACATTTTTGTA
>NW_015512558.1:7369-8550 GCF_001515645.1 Sinocyclocheilus grahami | reverse complement strand
AATAAATTACAATACATTAAAACTGAAGAATATATGAGAATATATGAGAATATATTAAAATAGAAAAGTTATTTTAAATTGTAATTATATTTCACAGTATTGGTTTTTACTGTATTTTGATCAAACAAATGCAGCCTTGGTGAGCATAATAGATTTTCATCTTAATTATTCCAAACTTCTGACCGGTATTATATTTGTACTGTATATACATACATATATAAATATATACCCTGATATTTCCCTGTTTTCAATGAAAATGAAAACAAAATACAAAACTGCTCTCAGCTCAGTAGCTTGTGCTATAACACCTACCTTTACTCCAAGAGCCTCCCCTGAGATTACGTTCACAGTAACTCCATCTTTGCTGGGTTTGGGAATCTCTTTGCTCTTCAGCTCCTGGTACTGAGGCTCCACCATTTTATCTGCACTTTTCAGGTTCACCCACAGCTGAAGGCCATGAATGCGTCCATCTGACACAGGCATCTCAGCATGAATTACCCCATGACCTGCCGTCATCCACTAACATGACAGAAAACAAAAACCAATGTTTTATTCTATATTATTCCTAATGGTAGACCTATCTGGTAGTAATTGCCAATAAACAGACTAACTTCTTGTTTCAGGAGCTTTGTGTACTGGTTAATGTCATCTTCATGCTAAGCATGAGAGATCTTTATGAGCTTTTATTTCAGCGTAAAAATGAAACACTATACTATAATTAAAACACTGGAACTGTAATTACAAAATGATAAAATATCGTAGGGTTAATACAGCTAAATTGGGCAACTTTTAGACATTGGGACAACTGTCAAAAAGTGACTCATTTTACATGAATCAACCCTATATGTTAACATACGATGGAACCAACAATGAAAACATGAGATTGCCACAGTACTGTCTTTTCCCGTGTTGTGTGTAAGGTATGATGTTTCATAGTCACACATTTTAGGAGGAAAATAAAGACTCAAAATTTGTTTGCCTTAACAAGGGAAAATGCCATTTAAACCATGTTTATAATGTCTGTAAGTAAATGTGTATTTAATGGAAAACTTTACCTAACATGGGGGAAAACTCAAAGTACATCTGATAATCATTGTTTACCTTTAGGAACAGGCTGCACATGCTTCCTTCGAGGAATGGTTGGAGTTCTCGTGTAAATCTTTGACTGACAACAGAAAAGG
>NW_015512558.1:3205-6269 GCF_001515645.1 Sinocyclocheilus grahami | reverse complement strand
AAGTTCAAGTTTTGTTTTCATCCAATATTGTCAAGTGAAACTGATGATATTACAGAATATTAAGGGTATTTTTATGTTCTACAAGGTGTTCTACCTGAAAGTCCCCAAGTTCCAACCTCCCGCTGTGACCACAGGAGTCTTCATCCACTCAACAAGTATGTTACCTGTGCAAAAGTCAAACATATTTAACCACATACAGTATAATGAAAGAAAAGCGCCACATATGAAGCCGTTTGAACCTCAGGGATGATGTGTAAGTTTTCTGGTTGAAACTTAAGCAGTTTCTTGGGGAAATATTCACGTAGAAGACAGTAAGTATGGGAAAGTCATCAATTTGACGTTCATTTAGAGGAAAATAAACATGTCAAAATTTGTACAGGTGAAAGGTGAAACATATTTCAAGGGCTGTGTTTGCAGAGTAGACACAAAAATGTTATGTTCAAGGGATTTTGGTAAAGCCCCGATGGACTATAAAACTAAATGCCCAAAACAGACACATCCTAGGCTGTGAAATGGAAAATTTAAATTGTTAGTGAGTGACGAAAATTTGATCAGTAAATAATTCTGACAAAAATACATATTTTCTGAATGTCTAGTAAAGGCCTTTCATGCACCATAAAAAAAACAGTTCTTCCAGGCCAAGAGGCTTGATGCTATTATGTTATGCTGTGTTATGATCCAGATTTGCATATATTACATAAACATGTTTCCAATTAACAAAATCTGCCTGCAGCGGTTTACCATTTGACCACTGAAAAGCAAAAATGAATCTATATTTTCAGCTGAGGAGGTCCGACATACAGTGTGGATGGATTGCATGTCATGTCCCACAGACTACGCTGCTCTCAACAGGATACGGGAGGCAGGGTAAGAGGTCATCATCTGACCCATTGGAGGCTTGCTTGACCTGTGGCCACAGGCAGCACAGCTGTGATCATAAACAAACACACCTGCATGTCTCAGGCAACATATACGTCCAATTCTGCTAATAATGCTCATAATATGAAGAATTAAACCTCTAGAACCTAAAGAGAGGCTAAACTCGATGAGCAGACTGGACATTTATCCCTCACAGCCTTGTTTTAATTTGCATCTATCCTGACTAAAGTCCATTGTATATTGTTTGTCTGTGTTGAATACGGTATGCCTGTGGAACAAATTACCACTCTAGAAGAAATAAATGTTTAGCCAGAATTTGGCTTTGGAGTGCTCTTGTGATGAGTCAGTTTTCAGCAAATCTCTGAAAAATCCATTAATGAAGGAAGGTGACACATAGTAAGACTCATGCTCTATAGTGAATGAGATGAGAGTATATCTTGTGCAGATGGCATTAGTTGACATCAAACTATTTAAGGAAACAAGCCTAATGATTTCCACAGCCGCACAGACCCACTTTCCATAGGAACAGTTTATGCCAGACACGTTGCCAAACTGTGAGTAAACAAATGAGTACATCAGATGTTGTAAATAAATAATCAAGGAGACAAACTCAGAGGCTAAGTGAGTTGGTCAGCTTTTCTTTAATCAAGTTTCAGAAAATACTCTCAGGACCAGTTCTGGCCAAAACACTGTCATTTTGAAGAAAGTGTTTTTAATGACCATAAGTCCTCTCACACTGAGTGAACAGTATTTGAGTACTTAAACTGCCAAAAACGATGGGAGTGTTTTACTGGACAATCATTATATTCTCGCCAGCTTTGTTAAAATTGCCTTTTTTCTGTGTTTGGACATGACATATTGAAGAACTCCTTGAAAAGAAAAGAAAGAAACTGAGCAAGAAAACCCAGTAGGCTTTAGTTACATCGCAGCAACAAACCAGGATTTGCTACTAAAATAGTTGGTTGCACATATTTTTTTCGGGGAGGGGCATTATCATTCTGGAAAGCATCTGATTGGACGAAAATGTATGTAGTGCAGGATGAGTCATCAATATTTTTATCGTTTTTTCCAGAAAACCATTGCAATTTAACCCTATAAAAACCTACTGTATCATATTGATTACCCATACATGATTTTTTTAAAGAAAATCTTAAAAAGTGAGAATCAAATATGATACATCAGGATTTTGAATAACATTTATTTTGTATATCTTGTAATGCATTGCATTAAATGAAAACTACAGAGGTTTGATTATGAAAATAAGGATTTATGAACCACAAAAGCCTGATGTATCAAATATGATAGTCAACATCAACAAGGGTTAAAGGGATAGTTCATCCAAAAATGAAAATTCTGTCATTAATTACTCACTCTCTTGTCGTTCCAAACCCGTAAGACCTCCGTTCATCTTCGGAACACAAATTAAGATATTTTTGATGCATTCTGACAGCTCTCTGACCCTTCCATAGACAGCAAGGGTACTACCACGATCAACATCCAGAATCGTAGCAAGGAGATCGGTAAAATAATCCATGTGACATCAGGGGTTCAACCGTAATATTACGAAGCTACGAGAAGACTTTTTGTGTGCAAAAGAAAAAAAAAAGACTTTATTCAACAATTCGTCTCCTCCGCGTCACCCTAGCGCCATTTTGGAGAGTATCCACTGAACACAAACAGCGTATGTTGTTCTGTGTCAGCCGCACCACACGGATACGTTTTCTACGTTGTTTGTGCTTTGATTTGAACGAAAACAACGTATCCGTGTGACGCAGCATACCTAGATTGAAGTCCTTATGTAATCCATAATTTATTATTATTTCATATTTTATTTGTTATTCAACATTTATAGTTAGTTTAGCATTAAAACATATTGCACTTAGCATTCCAAAATGAGATATTTGATAATGTTAACTCAATTTCAATCATTCAACATACCAGAAGAGTTGTTAAAGCAACTTTTCAAAAACAGCTTGACAGTGACCAAGTATGGTGACCCATACTCAGAATTAGTGATCTGCAGTTATCACACACACACACACACACACACACAACACACACACAACACACACACAGAGAGAAGTGGGCAGCCATTTATGCTGTGGTGTCCAGTGAGCAGTTGGGGGTTCACCCACAACCGTTGGGTTACGAGTCTGACTCTCTAACCATTAGGCCACGACTTCCC
>NW_015512558.1:2529-3148 GCF_001515645.1 Sinocyclocheilus grahami | reverse complement strand
TGGCAGAGAGGTTGTTCAGGGTTTGAGAACAGAGTAGCGAGGGTTAAAGCATGAGGACCTGCTCCAATTATTAAAATATCCAACATCCCTAAAGAGAGAGAGAGAGAGATTGAGGGAGGAGTTAATGAAAGCAAACGAGAAAACAGCAAGGGAGAATTTATTTTTGCATGTCACCTCTAGTTGAATGATCTACTGTTACTATAGTTAGAAAATAAAATAATCTCGTACTTGCTGATTAGGTCTTTTTCCTCAAGACGAAGAGCAGTTGGTTGACAAAGAGACCTGTTGGACAAACAGTTTTCGTTTTAGAAATAGTGTAGCATGTTACGCTGTCCACTCTGAGTCTATAGATACTTAGGCTCATGATTGGCTGTCTGACTGAGTGTCTGTCTCAGAATAGCTCTGTTCTAGAGCAGAGGGCTTTAATTTTAGCTCACACTCATCGTTAAACAAGAAAACAAGTTACCTAAACAAGAAAAAAACTTTAAATATTGCACATTTTGCTATGTTATTAAAATGTCCAAAATATAAAACTACCATTTAACATATATATATATTTTTAATATTGTGGGATTGGGTATTCTGCATTGTCAATATAAAGCCACATTTTGTAGTATTA